>NW_022747665.1:144786-152256 GCF_011630105.1 Anneissia japonica | reverse complement strand
TCACCATTTACCTATGTACTGTATATATTGAAATGTTATTGTGAATAAACTTTAGTTGTTGTTCTCCTGTAATACTGCTTTATTGTATCTATTACTTGTTATCCGTCGTTGCGTGTCTTGCTTCCAAGCATGGCTACTCATAATCTAACAATGATATATATCTTTACAGGTTTGTGCAACATATCTGTAATTCTAACCCTAAACAAAAATGAAATTTTAAGACCAACAAAAAATGCACCAGATTCTAACCCTACTAAACCTACTTTGTAATTTAATTCTATAAATATTGTCTAACTGAAAGAACCCAAGATTTAAAATTCAATGGAATGTTTAGTAGAATAAAAAAATAAAAATTGTCTGTGTTTTATGTAGTGACAGTGGCTACATAAAATTCCTTATTTTCCTAAATTTTACACTGTTTAGAATGACCTCTAATTTTTTAACAAGTGAACAACAATGCAGGAATGAATTTATAAGAAACCTTAACTGCTGTAGGTAATAGTCCAGAAGCTCCAACCAACCTGCCTGCCTTATACCTATAATTATTTTTTTGTCACCTATATATATAAGCTTGTTACCCACGCAATTTCTGGTTTGCCAGTACCGTAAACTGATATGAAACTTAAGTAACTTTTATAGCCAAATTATACTATTTTATGCAAACTTTTGGGGGTATGTATGAGTATGTAATATTCTTATAACATCTGGTAAACTGTACAAATATCAATGTATTTGACACCAAAAGTTTTTTCTCAACATGTTTAAAAAAAATCATCATCAGTTAGGTATCAGTTGTGCAAAGGTCAAAGGTCAAGTGAAAAACAAATATTTATATAAATGATTATTCCAGAAATTATATGGTTAAACATAACCTAACCTCCAACAAAGTACATCATATTTTTTTTTTATCATTTTCTGGTTCAGCTGGACACCCTAAGTGACATTTACAAAATAGGACAAAATTGGAGCACCTGTATACATACAGTATTTAAAAAACACATTAATTTTGCCATTGACATCATGTTATAACCTAGCAACTACTAGTCCAAGAGAGTTGAATTTATAGTTAAGTTGTTCAGCCTACCTTTATTCAAAATGAACTTAATTTAAAATTTTGTCGAAAAATGACCAAAATTTAGGTTATTGACACATGATCACTCAAACGTGACATCATTGTATCTCCATAATTTCGTGACAAGTAGGTTACTCTGGTCCTGGTTCATACGGCCCGCTATGGACTGATGATTGCGTAGTCTGGCTGCACAAGACATGACATGATCATTAGTGGAGAAGCAAAGGTCACTAAGTGATAATTAATTTCTTGACTTGTATTTTTCAGGGAACAGTTTACTGCAAACAATTCAAAAGATAAAAAAAAATAAAACCGAAAAAATAAAACTCAAAAACAAAAGAAGAAGCCAAGAAAGTAAAGCCAAAATCCTCAGATATAACCTTTCAACTTGGATGGTTGCATTATGACACCAAAAGGAGAGAGTATATTCAAGTACGATCTATCAAAGGAAGTGGGTCCCCTACTCTCCGGCAGGGAAGGCAGTCTTCCAAAAAAGACATACTTTTGGTGGCAAAAGATACTTTTTTCCCCATGGCAACTCTAAACTAGGATTACTGAAAAACATGACCACACATTTGGCCGATTTCAGGGCGAAAGCAATAACCGATTAGGATTGGACCCTTGAAAGTGTAGCTGATGCAGGTGTTAAAATAAGGTTGTACCTATGTACCAAGTTAAAGGTAAGAAACATAGCTGTTAGTCCTGATGACATGAGGACGATCCCATCTACCATGTTGACCAATGCACATATGCTTTGACCAATACATTTATTTAATTTATTCTTATTTCATAAACAAAGTACATTTTAAATTTTAATTAAAAATGTCTGTACACACAAAAAAACTCCAACAGTATTCTCACAATTTATACTAGTTGCCGGTCTATAAACTTAAATAATGCACTTAATTAATGTATTTTTACAACTAAGAAGTCTTTGCCAATAAAATATAATAGACTTCCTTAGGTTTCCCATAAAGAATAATAAACCATAATTATGGCTTACAAACATGGCTGATGTACTATTGTGACATGGTAGTTTAAGATTTAAACACAATGCATTGTTGTAGCAAACATGCAATATGTTTATGGCAAATAAAAATATTATTAGCTTATCATTCCCTCCCTCCTTTTTTGAACATTTTGAGGAGTAAATTGGGATTTTTTTTCATAAAAAGCCGATTTGTGGCAATATCCAGAAACTACTCAGTCATTGGTTTTGTCATTGAATTTTTCAAATGTGTTCTAGCTTGTTTAACAAGTAAAAAGAAGTAAAAAAGTCTCCCATTAAAAAAGAAAAGATAATAAGTTAATGTTTTCTATCTGCCCTTAATGTTCACTTATTACAGCTAGACCATAATGCATCATAATACATATTTAAGCAGTAACACAATTAACTTGAATTTTACCAAATCAGAACATTGTATACTTATCAGAATACTGTATAATTAATGGTCAATATTGTTGCATAATATCTGAATTTTTCACTGATCATTATTTACAATGTGTCCCAAGATATTTAAATTCATTAGAAATTAAAGTTTATTATTACATAAAAATACTTTATGTAGGTTTACCAGTAATGCTGCTGCTCTTTATGAGAGAATAACATGCGCACAGATTTCGTTGGCAAATATTGACACCCCTACACCCCACCTCCCCGTAACACTCTGTAACACTTTGTCAAACCCCCTCTAAGTGTTATGTAACTCTAGAACCCCCTCCCCCTTCCGAACATCAACAATTTTAATAAAATCAGATGAACAACATTAAGTATCAGGATAAATGTCCTCCACTACAAATTTGTCCTACACTACAAATTTGTAGGATGTTTTGTAATTTTTTTATATGAAAATATTTATTTTTGAATATTTAATATTTCTTCTCTTCCCATTAAAATTAATTTTGTTATGTAACACTTAAAGCAACAACCCCACCCCTATGTCACACACTGTAACATTTTCCACTATACCCCCCACCCCCTCTGCGTTACATAATACTTGAATGACCCCCAAACCGTGCAACCCAAAGAGAGGGGAAGAGGGATAGAGGCGATGGGCAATATCACCTATCATCAGCATAACTAAGATTGTTGATCTTAACCTCAGATATACAGCCATATTTAGATAGGTTCAATTTAACAGTATTTAACTCAGAAAAGTTTAAAACGTTATATAACCTTAACAATGGATACCTCTTTTATCACTTCACAAAATATTCCAATTTAAACCCATTTTTTTTTTGTGCTATCCTTCAGAATTGTTGAAGAAATAATTTTTAATACATGAATATGCAACCGTGTTTAAGTAATTAATCATAAATATTTTTATTATTGCAAATAATACATTACAGGAGGTTGAAACCTATGAAATTAGTGATACCGACAGCAGCGACTTACCAGATCCTGGCTTATCTGGTAATTATTTTTTCTTGCTTTTAATGTCTGGTCTGTTATGTTTTTTTAAATGTATAAAAAGTGAATTCCCTGTAATTTGTACAGTTTAAAATATTTAATTTAAGGAAACTGTGTCTTTCTTTTGTGGTTTGCTCTTTACAGTATTTTGTATCTTCTTTTGATTTTATGCAATTATGCTGTTTCAAATTTTTTAAAGGTATTTGGCTGTCTCAGGCATGGAGTTTCAATTTAATTCAACTTTATACATCATCATCATCATTAACTCGACACAGTACAAACAAACAATACAATAAAATAATAAAATAACGGAAAACGAAATGATAATAGGACCTGAAAGAAACCCCAAGGTGCTTATAAATTTGAGGCTCTTACTATTCAAATGCATAGATATACATTTTACCTATAAAATTATTTATAAAAATAAAAACAATAGCACCTAATAAATAAATAAGTACAATATAATTGAAATAAATAAAAGATAACAATAAAAATTGGACAATTTAAAGTAAATTTGTCCAATGACCAGAAAATTATAATTTATGTATACAGTATTGCATACTCCTACAGTACAATGTACAGTACAAATAAGCCTTGCCGGGACAATCTATTGTAAGTTCCCAACAGGGGCAGAAATGCATACTGTAATAATGTTAAAACGTAAAAACAATAATGATGATAATAATAATATGTACAGTAAAATAAATTGGGAACTAATAATGATTTAAATATAAATATTGAAAAAAAATTATACTATAATAACCAAAAGTAAAGGATGCTTAGTCACAACTAAGTAATGACTCTTTTTAGTTATTCTTAAAAGTGGTATGTGACTTGAATGGTTTAAGAGATCCTGCAGGTCATTCCATATTTAGGGGGTAAGGGCAACACATATTGCATTCAGACTAGTAAATTTTAGTTTCCATGTCTGGAGTTTGGCTGAACATAATAGAATGATTTCGTTTCGAGCTTTTGTAGATACCTCAGCTCAAGATTTTTTTTAAATCAGGTAAAGCAACAGAATATGAAACATTATCATCAGACGAAACTGCTACCAGTATTTCATTCCTTCCTGGAGGAACCCCCACAGTATGTATATTATATTTATTGATCTTTGGAACTGAGTATCAAAAGCAGCCAAACTTATGTCTGTCCCAGGAATTTTTTTTTCTTTACTTTGTCAGAAATTTGCTTTCCCGAATTCTGAAAAGTATTAAGGTAATATAAATAATAAACTACTGCTCCATTCATTTAAAAATATGATGAAAGTGCAATTTATATATGCTGTATATAACACCAGAAACATGTTATCCATAAAGTGCAAATTCATTAGAAGTACACAAAAGTATGTATAATAATATGGTTCAAATTATGACTGGCATTGATCACTAAAATTATTATCATTAGAAGATTTATACGGTATCTTCAAAATAACTATTTATGTTCATATGTAGAAAAAATAAAGCACAGGTCACTGTCACTGACAACACAAATTATTGCTCCCAGAGAAATTGGTGTATAGATCTACGGAGTAACGTATAATGTAGCCTAATTAATAGTGCTACTGTAGTAGGCCTACTTAGAACTACAGACGCATAAATTTTATGTGTACATCTCAACTGAATTAAATGGGAAAAAAATACATTCTTATTGAAATTTTCAAAAAGGAGGGCTAGCATTTCATTTAATGATAATAGTAATAATTAATGAAATTAATAATAACAATAATAATAACAACAAAAACAACAACCAACATCAATAATTTTATAATGTTAATAATAATGATAAATAATGATTTATAATAAACATAAAACATCATACGTTTTAAAAGACACTCTTTTAAGGTCAAATGATAGTTGTTTATATTATGTCTTTTTAATTTAGTACCAGTACCAATTTATTATGCTATTTTCTTTCCATTCATACAGGTTCTTTTGAAGAAATTTCCTCAAGGAACATGTGAAATATGTTGTGATCGCCAAAAAACAGTTTGTTTGTGCCATGTGGCCATACTATTTGTCTGCCATGTAGCACGTACATTGAAGAAAGCCCAACCAAAGAATGCCCATTCTGCAATCAATTCATTAGTGCAGTGAACGGTTTTTACTAAAAGTACCTGTATTAGTCTATGCTGTTGAATGATTTTTTTTTGAGTTTTTAATGTTTTATTCAAATAACTTTTTTTTAAACCACATTTATAACTAAATTATCTGTTTAAGTCTTCATTATTTTGAACAAAAAAAATTAAAATTACACAGTGGCGCTTAGTTGTCTTGCAAGTCAGATTAAACTCTCTTCTGACTTTGTCCTGGACAAAATATGTGAACATCGCAAACAATTTAAGCTAAAATTATTTGTAATGTGCCTTTTTCTCTTTACAAACCATATAGTGCAAAATTATTGTGCTTTCCTATATTGCTTTTAGAATTATTGCAATCATTAAATGGTTATGAACAAAATAATGTTTATTTTCATGAACTAAAGCTAATTTTAAAAACAACTGTGCTTTCATGTCTACCTACAACTTTATTTACGATTTTAAATGATGGGTTTTAAAAAGTATGTGTAAATAATTTGACTACATAATAAACTAACAATAAAGACACCTCATAATATTTTATATATTTGAACAAGATTTATGAACAACAATTTTTATTGCATGACGATTTAACTGAGATTTATTGTTATCAAATATACCAAAAAACCTTTCCATTTGTATGTGAGACAATTTGATTTTGTTGCAGACATTATGGATTAAAAAAAAGGAAAAAATAAAATAAAACAAAGAATAAAACAGGTTTTTTTTTAAAATGTTAAAATTTTTATACGTATAAACATGTTATTAAATAGTTTACAAAACGTTTTAATTTCTCCTTTGAGTTGTGTTCATATTTTAAGTGAAAAAAGCCATTTAATATGAGCCAACAAATTTTGCAGTAGCTGAAAAAAAATATGTTTGTATTTATTAGTTAACTCAAGGAAAACATGTTATATTACCAAGAGAATGCCTTGAGTGTATTGCTGTTAAGTGAGATTGAGGAAGATTTATACTCTGGTGACATTAAAAATAATACAAGAGGAAATTGAACTAAAGTTTGAAAGTTTCAATTTTTTTTTATCAGATTAGCACTAACAATTGGATATTCAGTCAATCACAAAATCCTATTAGAAAATCCTAATTAGGTGTAAAACATAAAACAGTTATTGTGAGGAAATTAATACCGCCGGTAATGCAAGGTAACCGATATGTTTCTAGATTTTCTGTGGTGTAATATTTTCTTTGTGTTAAATCTTTGTGAATAATACAAAGTAATAACGGGTGTAGGTTGCTATATTTTAGGCCTATATCCGCATACGTTCACTTGTTACATTAAGATGAGATATAACGAAAATTACAATAAGATGCGTCCAGTCATCGCATATATCACCGAGTAACCATGTTACAAAATTAATGTTGACCGACGAACGAAATAAAAGAAAGTGAGAAATTGCATTTTTCCATCCAAATAGGATAAAAAGCCTTAATTAAATAAATTTAAAAATGCAATTCAACGTAATTGAATGAAATCTGATTTAAATCTGACATTTAAAAATCATGACCACTATAGGTAAGCAAAGTACTACCCGCCGTAGTCAAGCAGTTGGCAGTAGCAACGATGTAAATAAGTCAGCTATTCATAAGGAATATATAACAACAAACTGGTTTTTCCCAAAGATGATATTATATTTCTGTGTAGTCGAAAAAGCTAACGTATCAGACGAAGAAATGTGTTTGGCTTATTCCGTCCAAAGAATTCAATACAACTACGGTTTACTTAAGAGATCGCAGACTAGATTGATACTTACAAGTGGCCTGATTATTATAAGAGCGAATAACATTACGATTTTTTTAACCGAAAAAAACAAAAACAAAACAAAAAAACCCAAAAAATAATAAAAACAAAGACAAAAAAAAAAAGAAAAAACAACCCCCCCCCCCCAAAAAAAA
>NW_022747665.1:136240-144428 GCF_011630105.1 Anneissia japonica | reverse complement strand
ATTTCGTAATGTGGTATTTCCAAAGAAGGTACCATTCATCACTAAAAGATGACAAGTTAGATCCTAGTCCTACCCACAGTTTCACCACAGTGGTCTCCTGGTAGTTCTGTGTTTGGTACCACCTTAAAGGTCATTAACCAGGAGGACATTATCACATGCCCCTCCCCGGAACGAAGACTGTATCAGTCTTGAAGAGCATCAACACGTATAAAAAATTTACTAAATTCATAAAAATACATAAAGCGAAATCAAAATTGGAAGTGAAAGTAAAATTCAATCAACGTATGTTAAGGTCACAAATTGGATTATATGAATATTCAAATTTCAAAATATTAACTGTATAAAAGTTGAGGATTTAAAAAGTAAAATGTTCGCAGCACATCGTCATCAATTTCTGCTTGTCCTTTCAAGCTACTCAATGTTCAAAGTAAATGAAAATAAATGTTCATCCTCCTTAATTGTACCGACAAACATGATAAAGTATCTTATAAACAATGTTTTTCAAAGTTCCCAATAATCTTCTTATACCTGCCTCTTGAAACGCCGATATTGTTCGAAATGTCCCAAAATCAAAACAAGTAGGTTATTTTACATGGATAATTTATTGGCAATGCATATGAGAACAACACTTAAACTAAAATACAAATTTTACCAATAATTCTTAACTACAACAAATAATATCCAATGTTGGAATAATCAAAGTAAAATAATAAAGGCAAAGGAAGTAAAAATATTTAAAAGAAAATCAACTTAATATGTCATGCAATTCATAAACTTTAGCTTTAATTAAGCTCTACTTAGGCCATCGGCATTTCCATTTATGCTGCCCTTTTTATATTTAATCTCAAAGGTATAATCTTGTAACATAATTGCCCATCGCATAAGGCGATTGTTATTGTTTTGCATTGACTTCAACCATTTGAGAGCTCTATGGTCCGTTTCAAGTACAAACTTTCGACCATACATATAGTATTTTAACTTCTTAATCGCCCAGATAATAGCCAAGCATTCTTTTTCTGGAACAGAATATCGCTGTTCCCTAGAAAGTAATTTACGGCTTATATATGCAATTGGGTGTTCTACATTATCATCATTATATTGACATAGGACTGCTCCAAAACCGAACTCAGAAGCATCAGTTTGCAGTGTAAATGGTTTTGTAAATTCAGGGGCCTTTAAAGTGTAGGAACAGTAGATAATTTTTTCTTTAAAGTATTGAATGCTGTATCACAATCACTGTCCCACTTCACAGTATTGGACTTGTCTTTTTTAGTGAGGTTGACAAGTGGGGCAGAAATGTTAGCATAGTCTTTAATAAAGCCCGATAATCCTAAAAAGGCTCTTACATGTTTCTTAGTTATTTGTCCATCAGTCTTTGGAATGTACTGCTACTATTTTGTAACCCAAATGGTAACACGTTGTAACAGAACTGTCCAAAGGGAGTAATAAATGCAGATTTATGTTTTGACTTATCGTCTAATGGTACTTGGTAGAAACCCTTAGTTAAATCAAAAGTGGAAATATATGTTGCCTCGGTTACATCATCTATAATTTCGTCAATACGAGGCATAACATATGGGTCAAACTTAGTACGTTTGTTTAACTCTCGGAAGTCGGTCACTAGTCTAATTTCTGTTGCCGACTCTTTAATGGCAATGATAGGAGATGCATAAGCACTTGTAGTGGGTTCAATGACTCCCAATTCCAACATGCTGTCTATTTCTTTCTTTACTAATTCTTTAAGGGAGTGTGGAGTCTTGTAAGCCCTTTGTCGAACAGGTGATTCTTCCTGTGTTTTAATGGTATGTGTTATTAAATCTGTCCTACCTGGGACATATGAATAAACATTAGCATGATTACATAATAGTACTTTTAACTCATCTTTTTGCTCATCATTAAGTCGATCGGGAATTAGTACGTTTGCCCATGTTTGGGTTTGACAGTAATGTAACTCAATGCCCATGTCATTCTCATGAGTGTCAAGTTCAAAGTGAGTTGACATTTGCGAATACATAATGACACATGGCTATCTTTTCACCATGATCCCTTTCATACCAAGGTTTCAACATACAGTATTAACGTGAAGCACCCGTTTACTTTTTCTGTTATTAGGTAGAGTAACTTCATAGTTTACATCATTTAATTTATCTGTAATAACAAAGGGACCTTGCCATTTACTGTCCATTTTCGAATTTCCCTGTGGTAAGAAAATTAATACTTTATCGCCTATATCAAACTGCCTAAGAGTTGAATTCTTGTTATAGGCCACAGCCATGGTGTTTTGACTTTTAACCATATTACAATTTGCATCTTTCATTAAATCTGCAATAGTTTGTCTCATTGTAACCAAATATTCTACTACATCTTGGGATTCCGATTCATCGGATATCCAGTTAGCCTTAACTACACTTAATGGCACTTAATGGTCCTCTAACTTCCCGACCATAGAGAAGTTTAAAGGGAGAGTGCCCTGTAGATTTATGGGGTACCTCCCGATATGCGAATAAAAATGCAGGATAATCATCCCTGTGTCTCATTTGCTGTTCGTCTAGTGTTCGGAGCATATTTTTGAGAGTCCCATGGAACGGTTCGGTCAAGCCATTTGTTTGTGGGTGATATGGGGTAATGGGAATTTGTTTTATTTTCAGCGTTTTAGATAGAGATTTCATCATTTCGGACATGAAATTAGTTCCCTGATCATGCACTATTTCGGTAGGTAGACCTACTCTACTGAAAACCTCAATTAAGGGATTAGCTACTGTGGTTGCCCTAATGTTAGAAAGAGGGATTGCTTCAGGATACTTAGTTGCATAATCACAAATCGTTAAGAGATATTTATTTCGTTTAACAGTCCTGGCTGGCGGACCAACAATGTCAATACCTATTCTACGAAAAGGGATATTAATAATGGGCATTGGGATTAAGGGATGTTTAACTTTGGTTTTAGCTTTGTTCATCATTTGACAAACTTTACAAGTGCGGCAATGCTCACTAACATCTTTGAATATACCTGGCCAATAGAAGTGTTGGAGAATTCTGTCTTTAGTTTTCTCCACCCCTAGATGTCCTGCCAAAGGAGCATCATGAGCAAATTGAAGTATGCTAAGCCTACATTCAGATGGTACTACAATTTGGTCAATTACATTTTCAATTTTCCCACTAATGGGTCGTTTTTTGCCATTTCCTAAACAAAAAAACACTCTTTCTTGTAGAATGCTACCCTATGATCTTTTATAGCATCTTCATCTATAAGTCTGTCTCGGATACCCATAAGCGTATCATCAGCATTTTGAAGTTGAATTAGTTTGGCCCTATCTATATCTAGCAGTAGGGGTTTGTCACTATTTTCAGTATCTATAGTATCCTCATTAGTCGATGAAACATTCTCAGCTACCTGGTCATTTGTCCGTTGAGGCCTATGTACTTTGGGAGCATCAGTGGTCGTAAGTTTATTTGAATCAGATTCATTTTTAGTTATCTCATCACCTTAGCTTGGGCCCTAGTAAGGATACACATTTCCTTCGCTATTACCTCACTACGTGAAGAGTCCAAGTCATGTCCTAATAGTACATCATGTAAGAGTTCATCAATCACAGCTACCTTAACCAACCCTTTTATCAGTGTACAGTCCAAATTAATTTTAGCTAAGGAAACTGTGATTTCGCCACCTATACCCCAGACTGTTATAAATTCCTCAGGTAAATAACAAGTCTCCGGAATAAATTTAGAATTTACTGCAGTTTGGGTGCAAGCGGAATCTCGGAGAATAGTTACCCCCCTACCCTCTATGGTACCAGGTAATGTGCATTTCTGCATTTTAAGTTGGGCTGGATCAACTTGCCTTATCTGTCGGTCACATTTAAATGCCGACTTTGGGTTGGGACCATGCTTAGGTTTATTTAAGGGCCTAGCCTTACAAGTTCTGGCAAAATGTCCTAATCCATCACAGTTATAGCATTTAGGTGGTTGTTTCCCTTGATTGTTCTGTAAACTCTCATTAGGGTTGTTTGGAACATACTTATTAGCATATTGTTTTGGAGCGTAAGTAGATTGGGAATATGACATTTTTGGGGATTGGGATGAATTTCGAACCGCCCAAAAATCAGACCCACCCCTATTTGCTACAAACGTGTCGGCCATTCCGGCCAACTCTAAAACAGTTTTAGGTTTTCTGTCCTTTAAGTATAGTCGCAAATCACGTGTAACATTTTCTAGGGTATGCTCCTTCAGTATCAGGTCAATAATGCCTGCAGCATTGTCACTCTGAACGTCAGCAAATTTAAGCCAGTTATCAAAATAGTGCCTCTTTCATTAAGCCATTGCTTAATCGTCGTTTTGGGAGTATGTCGACAATTCCTGAATTTCTGTCTGTAAGTCTCTTTGTTGTACTCATACCTATCTAAAATACCTGTCTTTAATTCGTCATAATTTTGGCAGTCATTAATGTCCATCGCCGCGTATGATTCCTGGGCTTTCCCAGTCAGCTCTGGTGCCAATCTGGCTGCCCATTTAGGTTTAGGCCATTCATTTACTGTCGCAATGTGTTCAAAGGTTCGTAGGTAGATATCTATGTCATCCGAGTCTTTAAGTCGTGGGACCTTAACTTTGTAATTGTCCGTCGTTCCTAATTGTCCCAAAGCCTGCCCGTGATTGTCTAATACTTGTTGATTAGATTCTATACGTAAACGTTCTGTTTCTTCTTTTAGCACTATTTCTCTTTCTTTTAACCTAATTTCTTCTTCTTTTACCCTAATTTCTTCTATAGAGAAAAATTTCGAACAATTTTTGGAAACTTTTTCCAACGTGTGGATTGAACGGGGTCGGCTCCGTGTCCGGCGCCGCCGAGTACACGACAGTGTGCCGAGCGTGTCGTCGAGTCCACGAGACCGGCGTCGGGTAGACGACTCGAAAATTTGAATCCAAGTTGTGGATCGAATCATTATCGCCGTGCACCTCGGATCGGCGTCGGGCACTCCGTCGTGTACGAGAGTTCGTGTCGTGTACGCAGTCTATTTCAGGAGACTGGCGTCGAGTAAGATTGTAGCTTGTATCAACATTACTACCATTTGTTAATAGGCCTAGACCTAAAATCAAAAGAAATCTCGCTAAATTTCACATGTCTGATGTAGAAACAATCACGAGGCTTCGTAAAATACACCGACAGTGAATCATTATGATGCTTGTCGCACTGATTGCCTCTAACAACAATGGTGAGCTACCGGCCGGCGGCCCGACTGTGCCTAGCTAGCTCGCCTCTAGGCCTAGTCATTATTCTTCAGAGTTTTCCCGAGATTTCTCATGGTTTGAAAGTGCATGTGTGAAACGAACCAAAAATCTTGGAATATCAAACTTGTTACAACTTGTTAATAATTGTTAAAAGTTGTAATATTTTCTGCTAGTGTGAAATGGGTATTAGAAAAACTTTTGAAAAGCTGGACTTAAAAATATTTTTCGAAAGTGTTTAGAATGTGTGATTCGATCGTGGTCGACGCCAGACACGGAGTCGTGTGGACGACCGTCGCTTATACGTCGGTGTTCCATGTATGCCATAGAGTGCACGAGACCGGCGCCGGGTACGCCGTCGAGTACACGATTTTAAAATTTAATCGAAGACTTGGATCGAATCATGGTCGCTGGGGCAACTGAGTTGTGTACGTCGTCGGGTGCACGAGACCGGCAACGAGTACGGCGTCGCCTACACGACTTCCAAACTCTCCGAGGTTCGAAGCGATCTTGGAAAGACGTCGCGTACACCAGAGCGACGTCGTGAAACAGGCATGTACGCGGACCGAAGAGCAACCGAACGATCGATCGATGCACCGATGCCGTAGAAGTGACGTACCAATGACGTCACGACCTTCCATCTAATAAATCTTGTACATTCCATTAGAATTAATAGACGTTGATCGGTACCAGTCAGTTATAATGCACCTGCTGAAGATTTTCGTTTCACTAATTGTCTTGTACATATGTTTGGCAGCAATAACTAAGTGGATGGGTAATGAGTGCCCTGGCCAAATGGTCAAGCTTTCGATGATTTTGTTAATTTTCGATTTTTTTTTTTTTTTTTTAAATTACCGTTCGATGTTTCATAGAAGAGTTGGCAATCGCATCAAACCTTGAGACGTGCCATCTGCTTCAATTGGATATCATTATGCTGATCATCGTGTACACTCTTTTGCCAGCAATAAATCATTGGACCGTTATCGAGCTCATCGGCCACCTAACCAAATCTGTAATATCTGCCATGGGATTCATTTGATTCTGAGAGACATCGAGAATTTCTATCGAATTTTTAAAAGGAATGTCGCTAAAAATGACAGAAATTCCGTCGAACAAAGAGGAATGTTTGTGGATTCTGGTCAGCCATGAAGGTATCCGGTACTATCAAGATAGAATTTAACGATCCTCCGTTTAGAAGAAAAAGACACCAGTCTTTTTTTTTGTTGTCACTTGCGGGACACTGCCGCTCGTCCGAGCCTGCACGTCTGTCTATCGTGTACGACCGGATTTTTTTTGTTAAAGTTAGGAAAAGAAATACTAAAAGAAATGTCTTGAAAGACTAATAAAAGAGAAAACAAAGAAATATTTTGTCTCAATTTATTGTTTCTCCTTTTCTTAAACCAATATTAAGTTTATTATTTTGTTTTTAAAATAGCGGATGTCGTCTGACGTTACCAGCCACCAGCGTCCGTCTGTCTTTGTCGGAGAGAGTGTGGTTCTCGGATGTCGTGCCGGTCTTGTCTGATCTCAGAAAGAACATTATCCTCTTCAGAAGGGAAGGCGCGCGTCCCATGTTTGAAATCATGTCACCGACGAATTCCGAAGGGAAGTACGGTCCGACGTCCGACGGGTTGAAGATTCGAAAGCACACATCGATCTCGCCGCAATCGTCGTTGAATTCGTTGACGAAACTTCAGCTCTCCGAAAAGGTTTGGGCAGTCTGCATGGAAACGATCTCGACCGAGTTGGTGGCGGCGGTAGCGAAGACGACTGCTGATCTTCGCTATCATCCGCTGAGTCTTTGGGAAGGCCCTGCCCTCCCGATCGAAGAGCAATTCTGCGAAAATGTCGACGATCGGCGTCGAACTGCGAAACAGACTTCTCACCAAGTCCGATCTCGGGTGGCAACACAGCAGGATCCTGGCGCAGGTCAGGAATCAAGAAAAGCAATCCGACGACCGATTCCACTCGACGTTTCTCCTGTTCACGATGACGACATTCTCAAAGTACATCATGCCGTTCTTGGTGCCGGTCGACAAACGGCGGTTGGAGCCGTCCGCGTTTCTCGGATCGATGGAAGCCAGCACCAACTCTGCGTGACGCCCACCGCGGAGGACCTGAAGCTGACGCTGGGAGCGTCGAAGTAGAACCACATCAGCCGCGCCAGGTGGAGCCGGAGTTTGCTAAGGCGAACGCCAACTTCTCGTCGTCGGCGACCTCGGGCAACGCGAACGAGAACACAATCACCGGATACGCAGCTGCAAACAGTCTGACGGCCTCGTCCATGTCACATCACGATCCCGGAGACGAGTAGTCGTGCTCCGGAACCGGAAATCTTGGAATTTACCTCCTCAGGTAGGCGACGAACTTCCTCTTCCTGTTGCCGTCCACACGTTTCTCCAACTTTTACCGGAAGGAATCTACACCCGCCACGGCTCGCAGGATCGTCCGCAGACGGTGTGGGTACTGCGGTGATCTCTTGTCAACTCATTGTCTCCTCACTGCCAGTCGGCGCACAGACATACGACTACGGCGTCGAAAACTTCGAACAGAATCAATCTCTTTCCCATCTCCTTGTACAGGGTGGCTCGGAGTCTTGGCAGATTCCGCAACTCGCCATCCACGTCGATGCGCAGACCATTGAGAAGATTGTGACATTCCAGTCCCAATCTTTGCGCTTCCCGGGACAGCATGGCCCCGCTTTTCTTCGTGAGACGTCACTTAGCAATTGCTCCAACGCTTCCTCGACTGTCTTCTCTGACGAAGAACCTTTTGCCTTGTTCAAGAAGCACCGCAGCTTCACTGCTTCGAACAAGTAAAGCGCACGTCAGCCACTGACGAAAGCCGTCAAGTCCCACAGTAGTGCCGAACGGATGCTTGGTCGCGCTCCAGAGTATGACGAAGAATACGACTACGACGAGAAACTGCTGGCCACCTCCTTGGCAACGTAGACGACGGTCGATGG
>NW_022747665.1:99893-128697 GCF_011630105.1 Anneissia japonica | reverse complement strand
ATTGCTTCAGGATACTTAGTTGCATAATCACAGATCGTTAAGAGATATTTATTTCGTTTAACAGTCCTGGCTAGCGGACCAACAATGTCAATACCTATTCTACGAAAAGGGATATTAATAATGGGCATTGGGATTAAGGGATGTTTAACTTTGGTTTTAGCTTTGTTCATCATTTGACAAACTTTACAAGTGCGGCAATGCTCTGTGTTTGGTACCACCTTAAAAGTCATTAACCAGGAGGACATTATCACAACCACCAAGACACACCCTGGTATGTGTAGACAGAGATTTTTAAATATTGATTCACTGTGTTATAGTAATTTTATCCAAAAAATATATTATTAGACCAACAGAAAATTAAAAGATGACACCAACACTATATATACTATATATTTCAATTTTGTCAAAAAGACATTACTTGTCATTTTAAGAACAAAAACCTTAATTCCTTCAAATAAAAACCAAAGTTAACTCTCTGGCAATTATCTATTTAGCACAAATATTTTATTAGAGAAAAAAGAAATATCACATTTTATCAAGGAGAAATATAATTATATTTCAAAATATTATTATAATTGTTTTCAAAAAGCTTTGTGGCAGCCTTCTTGAATTTTAAAATGGCTGCCTATCTAGGTTATTGAAACTGCTTATCAGATTCAGAGAAAGTAATAACTATGATTAGGCATAACATTTTGCATTTTACAATGTCAAGTAGTGAAAATATACTGAAAAATTTAATTTCTTAGATGATTTCTATTGCAGCCTGAATCAATCTGAATTTCAAAATGCTAACAATGATTATAATATATACAAGTGGAATAGTTTCTGGTGCAATAGGTAACAGAGCATCAATCTAATTTTAAATCCAGATCATACACCAAAACCATACGTTAATTTTGGATCATTGTAAAAAAAAGGAACCAATGTGGGTGGCTGTAAAACGAAACCAGAATCCGAAATACTTTTTATGCATAAGTATGAGGATGGGTCTTCCGAAAGATTCACCGATCAATCTCAGATAAGGAGGTACGATGTGTATTCCAAATATTGAAATACACTCCATCATCTTGGTATTAAATATTTTGAAATTAATTATGTCATTATCAGGATGAGGGTTTTCGTTGTATAGACACTCATGTTTTTTGGTAGCTTGGTGCATATTCAGAGGCAAAGAACTAAAAAATACCCTTAATTATATTCATTGGAAGTTGTCATAAAACAGTAATATCATTCTTTTGGTAGTTTAACACATTTTCAGCCCATTAGAATACAAACAATTTGGGTCTATTTTCAGTCTTCGTTTTACAGATAGCCTTACCACCATCCTCTATCCGTGTACACATTTGGCGGCTTTAGGGTGTCGGTTTCAACCATCTCAACATGAACAGAAGCGTAATTGAAGAATTACCAGGAAATCGCGCGCTTCAAACTTTCAGATATACTATTTAACAAGACTTATTTGAAAACATTCGCTAATAATGAGTGTAAGTTGTATCTTCTGATATGAAAATGTATTTTAATATTCTTAGTATTTGAAAAAAAAATGTTTTTACTATTTATAAATTACGCTTTTAAATGGTTTTAATACATTTATATATCTTCATGTAAGTGGCGATTATGGTATACCTTTCTTATAAAAATCCAATGATTAAAACTGTTTTAGCTGATTAATTCATTGATATTTTTAATTGCTATATTACCTGTCTCTTATACACATCTAGATGTGTATAAGAGACAGGTATACAGAGTGCTTACAAAATAACATTTTAAATTCTTCTGGGCGCCAAAAAGGTGACACCCAGGAAATTGCACAATTTGCAGAATTCAAAATGGCATTACTACCATTTGTTAATAGGCCTAGACTTAAAATCAAAAGAAATCTCGCTAAATTTCACATGTCTGATGTAGAAACAATCACGAGGCTTCGTAAAATACGCCGACAGCGAATCATTATGATGCTTGTCGCACTGATTGCCTCTAACAACAATGGTGAGCTACCGGCCGGCGGCCCGACTGTGCCTAGCTAGCTCGCCTCTAGGCCTAGTCATTATTCTTCCGAGTTTTCCCGAGATTTCTCATGGTTTGAAAGTGCATGTGTGAAACGAACAAAAATCTTGGAATATCAAACTTGTTACAACTTGTTAATAATTGTTAAAATTTGTAATATTTTCTGCTAGTGTGAAATGGGTATTAGAAAAACTTTTGAAAAGCTGGACTTAAAAATATTTTTCGTGTGGACGACCGTCGCTGATACGTCGGTTTTCCGTGTATGCCATAGAGTGCACGAGACCGGCGCCGGGTACGCCGTCGCGTACACGATTTTAAAATTTAATCGAAGACTTGGATCGAATCATGGTCGCCGGGGCAACTGAGTCGTGTACGTCATCAGGTGCACGAGACCGGCAACGAGTACGGCGTCGCCTACACAACTTCCAAACTCTCCGAGGTTCGAAGCGATCTTGGAAAGACGTCGCGTACACCGTAGCGACGTCGTGAAACAGGCATGTACGCGAACCGAAGAGCAACCGAATGATCGATCGATGCACCGATGCCGTAGAAGTGACGTACCAATGACGTCACGACCTTCCATCTAATAAATCTACAATCTTGTACATTCCATTAGAATTAATAGACGTTGATCGGTACCAGTCAGTTTTAATGCACCTGCTGAAGATTTTCGTTTCCCTAATTGTCTTGTACATATGTTTGGCAGCAATAACTAAGTGGATGGGTAATGAGTGCCCTGGCCAAATGGTCGAGCTTTTGATGATTTTGTTAATTTTCGATTTTTTTTTAGTTTTGAAAATTACCGTTCGATGTTTCATAGAAGAGTTGGCAATCGCATCGAACCTTGAGACGTGCCATCTGCTTCAATTGGATATCATTATGCTGATCATCGTGTACACTCTTTTGCCAGCAATAAATCATTGGACCGTTATCGAGCTCATCGGCCACCTAACCAAATCTGTAATATCTGCCATGGGATTCATTTGATTCTGAGAGACATTGAGAATTTCTATCGAATTTTTAAAAGGAATGTCGCTAAAAATGACAGAAATTCCGTCGAACAAAGAGGAATGTTTGTGGATTCTGGTCAACCATGAAGGTATCCGGTACTATCAAGATAGAATTTAACGATCCTCCATTTAGAAGAAAAAGACACCAGTCTTTTTTTTTGTTGTCACTTGCGGGACACTGCCGCTCGTCTGAGCCTGCACGTCTGTCTATCGTGTACGACCGGATTTTTTTTGTTAAAGTTAGGACAAGAAATACTAAAAGAAATGTCTTGAAAGACTAATAAAAAAAAAAAACAAAGAAATATTGTCTCAATTTATTGTTTCTCCTTTTCTTAAACCAATATTAAGTTTATTATTTTGTTTTTAAAATAGCGGCTGTCGTCTGACAACGTTACCAGCCACCAGCGTCCGTCTGTCTTTGTTGGAGAGAGTGTGGTTCTCGGATGTCGTGCCGGTCTTGTCTGATCTCAGAAAGAACATCATCCTCTTCAGAAGGGAAGGCGCGCGTCCCGTGTTTGAAATCATGTCACCGACGAATTCCGAAGGGAAGTACGGTCCGACATCCGACGGGTTGAAGATTCGAAAGCGCACATCGATCTCGCCGCAATCGTCGTTGAATTCGTTGACGAAACTTCAGGAGCTCTCCGAAAAGGTTTGGGCAGTCTGCATGGAAACGATCTCGACCGAGTTGGTGGCGGTGGTAGCGAAGACGACTGGTGATCTTCGCTATCATCCGCGGAGTCTTTGGGAAGGTCCTGCCCTCCCGATCGAAGAGCAATTCTGCGAAGACGTCGACGATCGGCATCGAACTGCGAAACAGACTTCTCACAAAGTCCGATCTCGGGTGGCAGCACAGCAGGATCCTGGCGCAGGTCAGGAATCAAGAAAAGCAATCCGACGACCGATTCCACTCGACGTTTCTCCTGTTCACGATGACGACATTCTCAAAGTACATCCTGCTGTTCTTGGTGCCGGTCGACAAACGGCGGTTGGAGCCGTCTGCGTCTCTCGGATCGATGAAGCCAGCACCAACTCTGTGTGACGCCCACCACCTTGACGTATGCAGAGAAAGCAGGCATCAGCGACAAGATCTCGAGGCGCTCTTCCTGGGCGAATCTGAGACCCAGCACGGAAAACCTGAAGCTGACGCTGGGAGCGTCAAAGTCGAACCACATCAGCCGCGCCAGGTGGAGCCGGAGTTTGTTAAGGCGAACGCCAACTTCTCATCGTCGGCGACCTCGGGCAACGCGAACGAGAACGCAATCACCGGATACGCAGCTGCAAACAGTCTGACGGCCTCGTCCATGTCACATCACGATCCCGGAGACGAGTAGCCATCGTGCTCCGGAACCGGAAATCTTGGAATCCACCTCCTCAGGTAGGTGACGAACTCCCTCTTCCTGTTGCTGTCCACACGTTTCTCCAACTTTTCCCGGAAGAAATCTACACCCTCCACGGCTCGCAGGATCGTCCGTGGACGGTGTGGGTACTGCGGTGATCTGTCAACTCATTGTCTCCTCGCTGCCAGTCGGCGCACAGACATACGACTACGGCGTCGAAAACTTCGAACAGAATCAATCTCTTTCCCTTCTCCTTGTACAGGGTGGCTCGGAGTCTTGGCAGATTCCGCAACTCGCCATCCACGTCGATGCGCAGACCATCGAGAAGATCGTGACATTCCAGTCCCAATCTTTGCGCTTCCCGTGACAGCATGGCCCCGCTTTTCTTCGTGAGACGTCACTTAGCAATTGCTCCAACGCTTCCTCGACTGTCTTCTCCGACGAAGAACCTTTCGCCTTGTTCAAGAAGCACCGCAGCTTCACTGCTTCGAACGAGTAAAGCGCACGTCAGCCGCTGACGAAAGCCGTCAAGTCCCACAGTAGTGCCGAACGGATGCTTGGTCGCGCTCCAGAGTATGACGAAGAATACGACTACGACGAGAAACTGCTGGCCACCTCCTTGGCAACGTAGACGACGGTCGATGGTGTCTTGGAGTGCCAGTTGTACTGATCGATTCAGGCGCACTCCATTAGAAACCAGAAGTTTCACGATCGCAACACCAACTCGGGAACCGAATCAACGTTCGATCTGGCGTCGCACAGGAAGGAGAGCAGACAAAGAATTTTGCGCTCTTCACCTTCGCAGCAACCAGCAGTTCGATGGACAGGGCGATGAGAGCGACGTCCAGATCTGTGCTCATAGATACGAACAGGCGCAACATTCGAGAAGTGTGCGAAAACTCGACAGGTGGCACAACCTACAAAAGTCAGTCGAACTCGACGACGGGACTTCTGGAGGATTCGATATTGGACGATCCACAGCTTTCTTGCTCTCCCTGCGCGCGTACGTCGTAGGTTGGCGCCTCGGTCGTTCGGAGCACGTCCGTACGGCATCATCCACGTCGTCGCCGGCATTGCCACGTTCGACGATCTTGAGTCTGGCGTCGATCATGCTCGATATAGAAGAATCCGCCCTGCTGATGGGTTTCCCTTTGATGATCACGGAGTCTCGTTTCGTCGTATAACATACCGGCGTCCAAGAAACGCCCGACGCCCTCCGGCCAGTTGAACACTTCGCCGAAAGCAAGGTTTGAGTTGTCGTTGCGACTCCCGATACCACCTTCCAGCAAGGTTTGCTCGTCATTTCGTAGGACATCGTCTCCGGAGGAACGTGCAAAGTAGGTAGCGGAGTGCTACAATCGTCTCCTGGAGAAAACCGATCCAGTATCACCCATTTGCATTCTGATACAAGTGCTTTGTATCGCGCATCTGTTCTCTTTGCTTTCTTAGACTCCTCCTTTCCTCGCTGCCAGCGATAGACTTTCAACGAAGATGGCATCTCCTCATAGTTCTGTGCGTCAGGATGCTGGCGCTGCACCTGTGCGAGGCTCTGACTTTCTTCGCCAAATCGGACCTCGAGCACGACATCACTCTGAAGAACGTGACGTACAGCAGGGTCGATAACCACTTCAGACTCGTGGACTTCAGTTCTGCTGAGTTCTGCGACAGAGGTGCCAAGGAGCTGGGAATCCGTATACTCAACAAGACTACCAGGATCTCGCCCACGGCGAGTGTATGGAGCAAGCACCTTGTCCATGTTCACGGTCCGATGACCGACGGGCTGGCGTTCTGGAACGTGTACATCAACTCGGACGACAAGTTCATCGACGTGATGAGAAGTCGGGACTCAGTAACGTCCGCGCTTGATCATTTCAGGAACAAGTTCGTCAAAACTCTGAAAAGATGCCTAAGTCTGGTTCCAAGATACCGTCGACTGTCCGAGCTGCACGCCGCAGCCGCCGTCGTCGTCTGCAGCAGAGTATCCGACGTTGGCGCAAAGCACCTTTCTTTCAAAAGGGCCGGCAAAAAGTCGGTGTACCTGCTCTACCGGGACGACCTGGTTATTGGAGACGTCAAGTTCAGAAACGAGAGCGAACACAAGAACGTGATCGTTGTCTAACACGTCCACTCAATGGTGGACGATCCGACGACGTCGCCCTTCGTCTCGTCCGCGCTTAGTTTTTGCAAGTAAAAGTCAAACAAAATCGAATTTCCGGTGTTTAACAAAGACGAGCGGCAACGACTGGTCACGGCGTTCGGGGGCAGAGCTGTGGCATCCGACGACGGGAAGCCATTGACAATGGACGTTGAGGAGCGCGTTCCCCTCATCATCCCGAGAGGCGAGGACGCCGCGGCAAAGAAGCGCTCGGGAGTTACTTAGATTCTCGTGAATCATCTAATGTGATCGTCGAACGAAGACCGACCGACGCAGCAATGTTCATGGTACTCCGGCGAAGTCAACAGAATTTTTAATGAGATATTAGTAAACAGCGTCCGGAGATCGACCTTACTCTCACCCATAATCAATTAAGATCGAGACGATGCACGTCCGAGTTGAGTCCATGTGCGGCAGAGCAGCCGTCAACTTCTTCCTAGTCAAGGATCCATACGATCGTCGAAAACGCGTGGACTCCATCCACCTGAGGGGAATGAAGCTGCAGGACGACATGATAGAATTTGAAGGAATCTTGCATCGTGGACAGCAACGATCGATTTTCTTCGGTCAAGTTCACAGTTCCGAACGACGTGAAAGCGGGCGGAGACGATCATCCCCGCAAATTCCAGCTATTCTCTCCATCGTTCTGCTGCAACACTCAGTTCCAAATGTTGGAATCCCTCAGGCGTACCAGACGAACGTTTCTGGACACCGTTCTCAGACACGTGGAGGACTTCGATTCAGAAATGTGCAAGCTCTTTGGAAGACCGCTGAACGATTCCCGACTGAAGGAGATCGACCCGGTGAACTGTTCGACGCGCTGCAACAGATCGGGTTGCAAACAGAAGCGTTACATTACCAAGTAACAAACGTTCATTAACAAGGAATGGCAGAAACGCCAGTAGACAAAGCCGCAGATTTCGTCTAGCAATAAGATTCAACGTTTTTTTTTCTCGAAGAAAGTCATCGGAGATGCTGAGATCTGTCGAGAAAAAAGACGACCGAAAAACTGTGAGGATGCCGGCGAAACACTGAAAATACTGGACAGGAAGAAGGACGTCGACGGAATCTCCAAAGTGGCGAACCAACTGGAAACGTTGCTGTCGCGTAAGACGGGATCGAGGACGACCACAAAGAATAAATAATTTTGTTTTTCTTAAATTTCAATAATTTTTTGAAAAAAAAAAAATCGAAATAAATGTTTGTAAAATAAGAAAAAAAAGAAAACACTTGTTTACGTTACTTCCTTTATCGTAATAGACTTTATTTTAAGTTTTGCACGAGTGAGTAAAGTGTGAACGACTGAAAGTGAGCACGACGATGGAAATGTTCAAGAAGCCGCCCGTTCTGAAATTGGGTCTTCCACAACCTGCCGCGGAAGTCAGGTGGTCCGGATTGCTCGTCATGGACTCGAGGAGCTATGCAGACGACGAAGACAACAACGACGACGGTCGCGGTCCCGGACGAAGAACTCGCAACGGTCGATTGTGGATTGCGAGAATCGAGGATTTTACAGAATTCATGCCGCTGTTTCTGACCCTCGATCCCATGCACGACTGGCGCATATTCTTCGGTCGAGCAAATTCGAACGATTCCCCTCTCACCTTCCAGTGGCATTTCGACGGAAGGCGTTACGGTTCAGACAACCCCTACCTTGAACTTCTGATGCCCATACTGAGAAACGCGTGCGCCAGGCCTATATTACTGGATAAAACTCAACTGATGTGTGTTTGACTAAATGAAATGAAGGTGAGCTGCATCCACACAAGACAAACTAATACTTTCTCATAAAATCAATATACGTGCTTGAAATTACTAAATGTAAGTTATTTAATTAGTAACGTAAGTGCATTAAACCTTTTTGTTTTGTAACTAAAACAGAAACAAAACTTCCAAGAACAAAACTTGTCATTATATATCGCTATACTATTCTATGTACAATTAAGTTGATGAACAATAGTGTAGGCCTGTTCAGTTAAGCAAAGCTGAATCTATAGTAAAATAATTGTTATAAAAATATGTTTAACAATAACAATGTTTATTTGTATCTGAAAAAGTAAATATTGGTTAACTAATTAAGTTAGAAATAATTATAATTACAATATAAGTTAAAATGTTGTCAAATCTAAAATATACACATTACCTAAGAATGTCATAATCACACTACTCGGAATAACGATGGCTTAATTCTTTCTGTAAAACAACCTATGACTACATCCTTTTACTTTATTTAAACTTAAGAATAGACATTAGATATAAGAATAGTTTATACAGGTCAATGATACATCGTTCATCCGTGTCCGTTTAATGGAGTTCAAAAAGCATATAGATCTGTTTCATTAAAACAGTTATCAAGGATTAACTGCTGATGTTTCTTCTTCAGGCAGGTTTACATGAATTATTAAAAGTCAGAAAAAGAAATTTAACATTGAAATAAATATTTGAAGCATTGTATGTACACTGTTGAACTATATGTTAGAATTTCGACCAACCTTTATATATTATTATTTGTATTTCAACATAGTATTACTGTTATTGTTTGTTATGTTATTATTGTATTAAAGTATATCTATTAGTCAGTATAGTGTTGCATTTTTGATCATTTCTATAAGGAGGAAAGTCAGTAGGCCTACATGTAAAACATGTAAAATCGTTAAAAAAAATAAAACGTTCTCATAATCCGGATTCAGTTTACATCCACTCCGGCAAATGTATAAGTTTGGGAACAATTCGCATTATTATGAAGAAACACAATTTTCATCAAAACTGTCAATAAGATAAAGTAACAGTTGTGTACTTTCCTCAAAAGTATTTAGCATCGTATAATTATCTACATTGTTTCCAATAGTTTCAGAAATTCCACCAGCAAAGACTGGAGAGCATCCGTACTCTGGAAGTACTTCAAAGTAGTCACGTTTTACCTCCTCAATATCATCATAAGAAAATTGCAATGGAAATTTATAATTTCTTGATCCGTATATTTCTGGTAAGAAATATAGCATATCGGGTTTTCCACATGAGATATCCAAATTTGTTTGACTGCGAATTAGATGTTGATTCCACATTCTGGTCATACGCGAGAAATTTCTTTGAATTATGTCGGTTAAACAGAATCTAATACTGTACATTCAATATGAACATCATTACATGTGTCTACTAGTCCTCTGTCCTGAAGGTCTTTTAGGTGATTAATCCAACATCGAGAACAAAGTCGTTGTATGTATGACTAAAAGGCTTCGATACGTTGATTTGCAACGGATCTGCCATACAAAAAACTTCTGAGGCCACTCATTGAATCGTGATCATTGGATCTTAACGCTACTTGAATGATTCTAACCAAGGAGTTCTCCGTTCCTCTATCCGCATGGACAACTCTCGGTAGTCCATGTATATTCTGTACAGTATTCCTAGCCGTATTGCCAAGATTTATCTGGCCGAACGCCCTCTTGAGGCGTAGCATTGTGTAATACAATGTTCGGGCGTAGCATTGTGTAATACAATGTTCCCGACGGTTATTTGGACCTGTTCAACCATGAAGCCTTCATGGTTTAGTGGTTATGACGCTCGCCTTATCAGCGAGAGGTCGCAGGTTCAAATCCAGTTGGAGACATTTTATTACACAATGACTTTTATAGGACTTTATTCGTTGAAAAGCTACAGGGTAGCCTACGATGTTCGATCATGACCTTATTAAACACTGTATATGTACCTTTGATGATTTATATTATATTCATTCAACAGTGTTAACGGCTAACTTCGGAGAGATTCTTTAACATTGAGATCCAGCGGACCGCCATTGATGCACGGTAGAGATGGCATCTTTAGATCTCCGATCTTTTTCATAAATTCACGCACTAGTGCTGTCTCGTAAGAAATTTGTAGGACGCGTTAAGAATGACAAAATATTCTCTGTACCGTATCTACTGAAACCAAGTAGCATTAGCTTGTATTCCACTATTTGCATTCACACCTGGGTTGCGTATATATATTGAATTGGTTTGGCTCTGTAATCTGTAGTGGTCGTGGGACTAGTTTGGGCCCTAACTAAGCTGGTCAAACGTTTCGTTTGGGTCTGTACCCTAGCTGACTGGATGGCCGAAACAGATTCGTCCGCAGATATTGGGATTCTTTTCAGTTGATGCTAAGTTTATTTTGTCATTCTCATCGGATTTTCGGATTTTTTTTATGGGTTTTTCCAATTTGCCTTTATAAATTTATATATTATTCTAATTGGATTTGCTCTACTGTTCCGTTGGAATTTGATATAAGGCTACAGTTTTCCGGTGGCCCTATATAATGATGCATATTTTAATGTGTTTAACATAAATACTTGGCTAAACGTTAATGAACATTTCAAAAGGATGTATGATTAATCTAAATATGATAGACAAACAACAATTTTGCTTAGCCACAAACAGTAAATTAGGAGCAAATCCACTGAATCAAAACGCAACATATACACAAATAAAAAATTAACCATACATAGGGAAACCGGCTAAAAATTACTATTTTCGTGAAATTAACAAATTGGTGTATAAAATAAAGGCTTCTATATTGTTGTAAAATTTATTTTATAAAATTTCTAGGTCAAATTGTTTTTTATTATGTTAAATCAACAAATATTTTCAAAATATTCTTTAAAAAGTTGTAGGTTGTAAGTTGGGTGCTTATATTATTATAATTTTTCTTGAATGTTATTTTAGATTAATATATTGTTAGTACTGTAGTTCATTAAATAATGCCAATTTCATACTGATATGACTACCCATTATATGGAATAAACAATAGTTGACAACACCGGGTTTGATTGAACATTGCAATCTAGGCCCGATTGTTTTTTTGACTATAGCCTTCACAGTATTTAAAATCTGTTTTAACAAAAAGTACTTAAAACTTTAATATTTTCTCAATATTTAAAACTGTTTAAAAAAAATGCCTAAATGAAGAACATGCCTCACAGAATTTAAATCTGTTAAAAAAGACATGGTTTATCTATATCGTGATTTTAAGTATTAAAATTTTTAAATAAAATAACGCTTTATCTACAATATGCTTTTCATTTTCAAATAAATGCTTTATCCACAATATGCTATTCAGTATTTTAAAAAAAATCGTTATCAACAATATGCTTTTTAATATATAAACATGTTGAAATACTATAGTATTTAAACCGGTTTCGAAATAGTAAATGACCTAATCTCAGATCATTTTGTCATCGGCCGATGTTATCTGATGACGTGCACACTCTGTTGGTATT
This sequence comes from Anneissia japonica, assembly GCF_011630105.1. NCBI lineage: Eukaryota > Metazoa > Echinodermata > Crinoidea > Comatulida > Comatulidae > Anneissia > Anneissia japonica. The sequence continues at coordinate 116,928 of NW_022747665.1, read as the reverse complement.
TGAGGTCTTTTTCGAAGGGTCCGCTGTTCCCTGGTTGGTGCAGAAGGTCATCGTAAATATGCTCCTTATCTCCATTCATGTTGTTACTTTCATTGCGATGCCGTATGTGTGGGAGAAACTAGACTAGCCAAACATAAAGCAAACAAAAGTGCATGTGTAAGTCAACATAAGATTGAAGCACAATATTTGTTACCAAATTTCCACATAAAAGCTGTTTTACTAACATATAGACCTATTCAATATAATTATCGATTACTATTATTTTATGGGATATTTTATTAGATGTTGATTTATTAAGTAAAATATATGGAGATCAATTATATACACCTACCTTTAAATATGATGTTCGGCCTAGGCCTAATTAAATTATAAAAAAAAAAGCACAACCATAGCTGCACTAAAAATCTCACAAACAAGACAGAATCACACTGATCTAAATATCACTAAAATTAAGTAAGGGCCCAGGGTAAACACCTCACATGCCCCCCCCCCTTTCACTTGGGATCCCCACTCGGCCGCTCCCCAAATTAGGTCTCCTCCTAAGAGTTTGTTCTGACAACAAAAGTTTTCATCCTGGCTTGGTCTCGGGCCCTATGGGGATTTTGTTCTTACCCCGAACATTTGTCATCTTGGTCCGGGCCCCCCAGTAGACCCGGGCCCCGGGGCAGTGACCCCCCTCTCGATGCCACTGGTATCAGCCGTACTCACTGAAATGGTATGTTCTACTTACCCAAATACTGAATATTACTCTGCTCCTTTCACTATACTGTACTAACAAAATTTGAATTATGAATTCTAACACGTGTTGTTTTGTAGCGTGACAAGTCCTAATCCAATATTTTGTATAATATAATACTTTTTCATAAATATTATTTGTATTAAATCAAATAATACAAACATAAAATTTAATAAATAAAACAAATTTGAAATCTAAGAAAACAAATTAAGACATAAATGTTAAAAATTAACTTTTTACCCTAAAAATAGGTTATGAAAATAAAATTATCATTTTTTTTCATTGAGATACCAAGTCTTACCCCCCCCCCGTATTCTTAAAACAAACTTCAGTCGTAGTTCGAGCTAAAACTTAAAAATTACGTCATTTCATATTCTTAAAACGAACTTCGACTAGCACTGCAACTAAATGACGCGAACCTCGACTAAAATGATAACTCCACAGGCCGACTTTTTTTAGTCAGCCTAGGGTCAGGCTAAATCGCCGACTTGAAATATTTACCCCACTAAAACATGATTTTTGTAACTCATGATAGACTGAAAAGAAAAAAAAAAGATTGTATAAATAGGTTTGATGTATCTTCGATGTACTGTATTGAAGAAAAAAGACATTAAGTTTAGCTTTTAAAACGTGAAATTAACTGTTTTGCTAGGCACATGCGATAGTTCCTTGATTTGCTCAAAATCTCTTTGCTTTGCGGTCACGTAGCTTCACCGTAACAACAAAGATAACGCCGCCCTCACTCCAGCTCAATTATAATAGTTCTCCAAAGACAGTAAATTGTTCAGTGACTATTTCTCTATCGTTGTTAACGATTAACATAGTTATTATTATAGAAAATTAATTAACCAAATGATTATCTTTTATGAATTATGATGAAATAGGTTTTTGAATGTCAGACAGCAGCTTAATATTCATCCGCGTTACTGGATCTCTCAAATTTCATCTGCTATTAAAATGAGCTCTTTTCATTGGTTAGTTTGATAGTTGTTGCGTGCCAGTCGTCTTCAGCTGGACTAAAACTAGGACTTGATTTAGTCGTAGTTAGAACTTCGACTATGTAGTTTGTGAAAACAAATAGAAGTTGAAGTTAAGAATACAGGCGTTATTTAACTTACGTGATAAAATCATAATCAAGAGGTTTTGATTGGGTTTGTGGTGTGTTTTCGGAGCTTTGAAGGGTTTTCAGGGTTTAACAATACCCCCACTTTTAAAATTTGTATCACCTACCTTTAATTCTCTACAGTTACAACTCTTTATAGGCCTAAGTTTAAACTCCCTATACAGTACTAGGTTTGGTCTAGGAGGTCATTGAATTCGTAAGCCTTTTGATGAAGAAAGTGTGTCCTTTTAGCAAACTTTACTGTTGATGCTTTGTGTCCACAATTTATTACAAATCAATACAAGGCCTACTGTGTACACATTTTGATACCTGTACATATTATTCTACGAATGGAAACTTTCGACCTATTTGAATTATTATACAATTTAAAGACACACTTGCACTAGGCCTATATCTACCTTTATAAAGGAAGGTACAATTGAGCTGCAAAATTGTCTGTGATCCTCAAAACCTATGCCATTGAAACAATGTTGAGAGTGCAGCACCCTTGTAGAGATGTATATTTTTTTTTATTAATCATCACTGCCTGATCATAAATATTTGCATAAAGCCCCAAATGTCAGTATATATTGCAATACCAAGCTATAGTGTTTTCAATTAGGATTAAACGTTTATGCTGCTGTTTTATATTTTTGTTTTTGTTTTATATATTTAAATAAAGACTTCTTGGCTTAATAATTGGAAAAAAGGGGTATTTTTTCACGTATAATGGTGTTTATTTTAAAAATATGTTTGATTGTGTAAAGTGCAGAGGTATTTTTTGTTATTCATTCTATTATCTTAAATTAAGTTACACATATTTTCTGTCATATCATACAGAGCTTGCTACATATCTAGAAAAAGTAATAATCAAGTAGTATATGTAAAAAAGGTAATTAAAATAGTTCGCATGTTCCTTGATTTGTTTCATGTAGGCCTAGTTTAACATTGCGAAAAGACCTAAAATGTATAAATTTTGAAAAAAAAAAAGCAACTAGAATTTTATATAAATGTAGGCCAAACGCTTATTTGAAATCAATTTGAAATCTAGTAACTGTATGTTAATTATATAGGTATAATAGAAATGTGTGTTACAAACTATTATTTTTAGAGATTATTATTATTTTATCCATATGCAGGTCACTCACCAAGCAAATACATTTTAGTTATTTCCCATTGGAAGAAAATCTGTCATTGAAAATAGTTTACCGCAAGTTATTCAGAATTTAATTTTACGTAAATATTTAATTTTCATGTTAAAATTATTGTTTACTCTATAGGATGGAACCACAATCAGGTCAAAAAAGTTACAACAGGATATGGATGAGAGCTTCTCGTGCGATTAAAAGAATGAGTGGTGCAGAAGAAATTTGCGGTGACACTGACGATGACATTTCCAGTTTCTCCATAGTCTTACCAGAAGACGACTTAGCAGATATTATTATTATTACAGTACCATATTAATAATAAATAATTTTCGATTTTTTATTATTATTCTTCATATTATTATTATTATTATTATTATTATTTATTAGTCTTAGTATTATAATTTTAATAATGGTAATTTAAAAGGTTGTTGTTATTGGCGTTTTATTAGTATTTTTCTCATATTATTATTATTATTAATATTATTGTTGTTGTTGTTGTCACCTTTATTATCGATATTATTACCCTATTATTACTAATATAAGTATCATTATTATTATTATTACTAATTAGTATTACTATTATTATAAAAATAAACATTATCTTTAATTTATTATTGTTGTATTATTGCTATTATCACCTTCAATATCGATCGTTATTATCACTAATTAGTTATTAAAATTGATATTTAAATATCGTTATTATTACCATACTAGTATTATTACTATTTGTTAAAATAAATATTACTATTAATGTTTTGTTGTTATTATCACATTTATTATCGTCATAATGACTAATTAGTATTATTAATGTAAATATTACTAATTTATTGTCGTTATTGTTGTTTAATATTATTGTTGAAGTAGAATGTTGTGAGTAGATAGAAGACGAACACATTAATAAATAACTCTTTTTAATTCATAGGCAATAGCATTCAAATCTCTTTTGGTAGTGTGGTGGTCCTGTTTTACTAAAACATACTGTGTACTTTATTTCAATCATATATTGAAGAAAAAGAATGCAAAAACTTAGATTTACATTAAATAACTTGTGGCCGAGTTGACTTGTGGCCGAGTTGATTTGTTGCCGAGTTGACTTGTGGCCGAACTTTTTGTGGCCAAGTTGATTTGTGGCCGAGTTGAATTGTGGCCGAGTTGACTGTGGCCGAGTTGACCTGCACCCGTTGTGGGTACATATACTAGGCCTAGTCAGTTGAAATACAAAATTTACACAACAATCAGCAGTCATTTGTTTGAAAGTGAAATTAAACTAGGCCTAGGCGTATACAGTTTTTTGTTTTGTTCTTATAATTAATTCACCACAAATAAATGCCCAGCTAGCCTATCATTATTATATTATTATAACTTATGCTCTCTAGTTAGCACATAGGCCTAGGCCTGTTTCAAATCATTAAGATTGCAGCGCTAGCACATCGTAAGGGTTAGATCATTTGATCATCTTCCAAGCAACAAGTGTTCCAGACTGTTAAAAAAGTAAGGCCTGTCGCATGCTGTGGGAATATGGCCACAGACCAACATTTTACCTCACCCCCACCCTCAGGCCCGCGAACCCGTCTGCTCAAATCGGTTCAGCTTGGCCTACTGTAGCTAGTCTGGCTTAGTTCTGACCTGGGGGTGGATTTATCAAACTTGCTAAGCAAGAAAATTTGCTTAAATTCGTCTTAAATCCATTTTTTTGCTTAAGTCAGATTTATCAATATTGCTTAGCTTAGAAATTGCTTAAAATTTGCTTAAATTCGTCTTAACTTTAAGATGAAAACATACCTGCCTTAACCTAAAAGACGAAAATTTTCGTGTTATCTCATGTAACTAGAGGCAGTTCAGCAACTGCAAGTGCGAGCACGCTAGGCCAACAAACTGAAAGCTGATCTGCGCGCCGCTAACGCAATTTCCCCGATGGACGCCAACGAAGAACTAGGATTAGAGGAAGAAGTCGGGCTAGGTCTAGGCCTAGTAGTAGAAGTCCGAAGAAAGGAACGCCTATTCAGGGACAGATGTAATCCTTTTGACTGTCCAGAGGATACATTCCGGCAGTTGTACAGACTGCCAAAATTGTCTGTACTGGACATATGCCATGAAATCGGTCCATTTTTAAGACGGCAAACAAAACGATCACAAGCCGTTCAAGTCACCTTGCAAATTTGCATAAGATTGAACTTTTTCGCAAGTGGGACCTTCCAGTACGTGCTCGGGCAGAGTTTTGGGCTGTCGCAGCCAACCGTTAGTCAGGTTATACATGTTACCAGATCAATTATCCGTTCCATGAACAGACATATCACTTTCCCAATGGATCGGGAGAGTCAAGTACCAAATACAACAATTTTTCAGGAAGTTCCAATTTCCACGTATCATTGGGGCCCTAGACGACACCCATGTAGCAATAAAGGCCCCATCTGTTGACGAGCATGTATACGTGAACAGAAAATCATACCATTCAATAAACGTTCAAGCCAATGTGACAGCAACTTGAAATTCCTAGATGTTGTTGCAAAATATCTAGGCAGTTGGGACGACTCTTTCATTCTCTCTAACTCCACAATCGGCCAACGCTTCCAAGATGGTCTAATCCCCAACGGCCTCCTGATAGGTATGTTAACTTTGAAAAGTTTGTATATCCAGTGAATGTCATTTACAGTAATTAGCATAATCCTGAATAGAGGGCTCACTGTATCAGTTTACAGTTTGTACTGGTTCACACTTTTTAGACAGAGGCACACACAAAATAGTGGTGCGTCCATCACATACGATTTACAAGTTGAGAAAAACGAACTGAAGAGTTAAATTAATACATAGCTTACATTATAACACCAACATAATATAATATTATTAATAATTAATATTATTAATATTATATTAATAATTATTATATTTGAAATAATAATAATAATAATAATAATAATAGTGTGTTGATATAGAAGCGTATGTTGACATGCTACATAGCTCCACTACCTGTGGTAACAGCAAATATGTAAAAAATTTCAAATCTGCTTCTGATGTAGATGACACGATAATTCAACTGCGACAGATAATCAAAGATAGATGGCCAGAAAACAGACACAAGTGTCCGCAAGTGCGAAACTTCTTCAACTACAGGGATGAATTAACTATCAGTAGTTAACATGGTTCTTAAAGGACATAGAATTGTTATACCAGACCAATTGAGAGCTTCAGCAGCTGCACAAAGGTCATATGGGAATGGAAAAATGCAAAAGAAGTAATGTTCTGACCAAATATAAATAAAGATATAGAAACAACAGTTTTGCAATGTGAAACTTGCCAGAAATACAAACCACGGCAACAACCAGAACCACTGATACAATGTCCAGTATTAGAGATACCCTGGACGAAAGTGGGCGCTGACCTGTTTGAGCTGAATGAGAAAGAATATGTTACAATTGTTGATTACTATTCCCAATACATAGAGATTTGCCAGCTCAACCAAATCACCTCAAATTCAGTGATAACAGCTTTGAAGTCAATATTTTCAAGACATGGAACCCCAGTGGAGCTATTTACTGATAACGGTCCGCAGTTTACAAGTGGTGAATTCAAAGACTTTCAGGATTTCTATGAAACACTACAAGTGTACAGATCTGCTCCATTAGAGCACGGAGTTTCACCGCCTGAACTCCTATTCAATCGAAAGATAAGGTCAAATATTATGACCGAAATGTTGAAGCCTGCTATTAAAGACATAAAATAGGCTAAAGAAAAGTTAAAGCCAAAAGTATAACTATGATAAGAAAAGAAATAATTGTCACCACTTAAAGTGGGGGAAAAGTAAGGGTACAAGATTTTAGAGACAATAATTGTCTGTGGGACAAAACCGGCTATGTTGTTAAGATTTTACCATTTAGATCATATCTAGTTAACATAGACCAGACTGGTGAGATCTTACGACGTAACCGAAGACATTTGTTGAAAGTAATATCTGATGAGACAGACGATGACGACGACGAGGATGATGATGAACCACCAGTAACGACAAGGACCAAGACTCAACCCCAGCGACCTCAAAGACAAAGACAACGACCAAGATACTTGGATGACTATGAGACTTAAAATTAATGACCATCACTAACAAATTATATACCAACAACTGATTGGAGAACAGTTCCTATGATAGTCAGTTTTTTTAATGAATTTTGTAGTTTAGAATATTCCATACATATACCTTTTATAGTAGTAGAATTAACTTTGTGCTAGGAATGGTTTTACAATCTAAAGGGGAAGGATGTGTTGATAGTGTAATAAACTTAAAGGCTCTCTATAGGCAAGTAATATGATACTTTTATAGTGTGGTATGGGCGTTGTCCACAAAGGGCAGAGGACTTATAACTTTGGAGTAGTGAAGACCAATAAATGTAGAAGTTCATTAGATGTAGTATTGTGTATTGATTATTGTCATACAACAAATAACACAAATAGTAATAATAATAATAATAATAATAATAATAATAATACCATGTATTAATATTAATAAAATAGAAAAAGAAATTGAAGATTGTTTTGTTAAATTAAAATGTATTAGAGGAAAAATTATACTGTCATTGCCTTATAATAATTATGGGTGATTTAAGTAGATCAAAATCAAACATGTTTTAATGCTTTACAAGACATCTTCTATTCATAAGCACTAAAGAAGAGAATCCACCATTTTGTTTTTAGATTGGAATGAATATTGTAAATCTGTAACATCTTTTTTTTTAATTTGGTAATTATATAGGTGACAGGGGATATCCTTTACGCGAATGGCTAATGGTGCCTATAAACAATCCTACTACAGAAGATGAACGCGATGAACACAGCGGAAGCGACTCTTCATTACTCCAAAACAGCGTTCGGTGCAGGTGTCAATGCAGCACGCCAAGAACTAATACGACAACTGGCACAATAAAGAATTTATTCATTGAACAGATTTTGAAATGGATCAAGAATAAATAATATACAAATCTGAAAACATAAATTCAAAATTAAATTAAATTAATTGGATTTTAAACTTTAATCAATATGATTCAAGTATCTTAGTGTCATTTTGTAAAATCAGTTAGTACACTACGTCGCAAAAAAAGATTAATGCAAAACATCAACCAAATTATTTATAATTAGGGCATAAACCAAAAAATCACAAAAAAATTTATTAGCACTCATTCCAGTGAGCATGGAAGGTCTATAAAAAAAAAAAATTTTTGAGGTCACAACTTTTGTACAGCAGTATATACACTGTATTTATTCCCTGGGTGGCATTTATTTTTTGGGGGTTTTAAAATTGATACAATATAACTTTTAAAAATTATTAAAATTGTGGAGTCATGAAGAACAGCTTCCGATGCATACATTGCAATGAGAACGTAAAGAGATAATGCGACTATTGACTCAACGAAGAACCTATATAATTGTTTCACTGATAGTTAAGAAAGAACATTTATTGTCATGTCAGAGTTATACAACGGCTTAATTACCGAATGTATTTTGATGTTCACAATATAAACAACATTAGATAGGTTCTTCAGTGGATCAATATTTCTTTTCAATAGAAAGAATCAATCAATACTATCTTCTCAGAATTCAATAAAATTTATTAATATATGTCCAATTCAACTTCCAATATACTGTATAATATTATTCATCTATTTGTTAATATTTTTAAATAATATACATATTTAGGCAAGACTTTTTATACCTCGTTTTAAATTTACAAAAAAAGGGTGGGAAAATTAATCGATATAAATATTAACTAAATTAACAATACCAGGCATACAGGCCCCTGGGAATCCAGGCCCTTCAAACAGGTACAAGAAATCTTTGATGTGGTATTGAATTTAAAGTTCATCCATAGTTCATCATATGAATTTAGTAGTCATATTAAATGGCAGATGGAAGGTAGGGGTTGGATGTGATAGATTAGGGCAGCAGTTGTGATCCAGTATTAAACTATTAAAACCTACATCACAGTTCCTTGGGTAAGCCCACCCCCTACTTTATACCTTAATATTTCATGTACCGGTCTTTCCTCAGAAAAAAGCTGACTTTTACATTCACAGAAAAAAACAAAAAATATTGGCTTTAAATTGGAAATAGTCTCATAAAATTGTTTTTTGATAACCAGGGGATTCCCCTGGAATAATCCTAGCCCCCAAAATTGGCCCAATTTTGTGATCAAAGGCAGGCTTATACCAGAGAAACTATGGTAATACCCTACATAAAATGCCCCTGTGTTTGTAAGCATAAAAAATGTTTTCAACTTCCAATAAATGCAGATAATTAGGCTTTTGATCAGTGGCACACCAGTGGGCAGGGGGGCTTAAGCCCCACCGGACAGGTCAAGCCCCTGTTGGACAGAGCTTATCGAGCAGTCAGACCACAAAAGAATAAAAAAAAAGGCCCACACCAAGCAAACACATGTCTGTCACAGTCTGAGAGTGCCATATCCGGCCATCCAGAGGTTCCTATTCTTAAAAAAATTTGGGAGGTGGCATCCCCTTTCAAACCCTTCTCCAAGCTCGGGCCCGAGCTAAGTCTGTCTCTTATACACATCTAGATGTGTATAAGAGACAGGAGCAAACGGCAATTAGACCTACATGCATGTGCTGCCATTATCGTCATTACCACTTAATTTAACTATTAGGACTATGCAGCCTTTAAACTTTGAACTTGGTTCATTTTAAAGTAAAACTTGTTCAGTATTTTAAATTGTACAAAAACGGTAGTTCAACCGGGGCCTGGTCTAACGACACAGACGCGTTTGTCGCCCAAAACAATAGAAACAATGGCAAACGCGTTCAACAGCACAAACCCGTTTAGACGCGTCTGGGACATATTCGGACTAGCTTATTAATATTCATGAGGCACGATAATTAGACGATCGCTTTCCCAGACGCGTTTGTAATACATGGTTTTCCCAGACGCGTTTCTGTCGTTGGGATAATTTGTAGATCGCGCCTTATAAGTATGGGGTTCGTTTGGAGGACTTTGACATGAACAGTGGGCGTTGTTCATGGAGGATGTGGACGATGTGGTCCCTTTGACGTCTGTACCTCACTCCCCGACCTTACCTGATACACCTATCCTCAAAGTAAATAAGGCGTCTACTCACCAACCAGAACAAACCTGCTGGGGAAGTTAGGGACGCTCAAGCGGAAGACGTAGATCTTATCCCTACCCTAGTCTGGATAAAAGATGGAATATCGCCATCTGAGGCCGAATTATTTTCCTTAAGTCCTGCTGCTAAGCATTATTGGCTAAGCAAGGGCAATATCTGTCTTCGGGATGGCCTTGCCTTCATTAAAGATAAACATAGGGAGGGCGAACGACTGCTTCTACCCCGAAGCCTTATTGATATTGCCTTGCGAACTTACCATGACCTTCCATCAGCAGGGCATCAGGGTGTAAAGCGCACCAAGCTTCGCCTTAAGCAACGTTTCTATTGGCACGGTATGACTGCCGAAGTTGAACGTTATGTACAGGGTTGCGAAAGCTGCAATCGTAACAAGAAAGGTGGGCGTAGGGGACGTTTCAAGCAGGTGAGTTTCCATGCTGGCGACCCCATGGAAAGGGTGCATATAGATTTCGCATGCCCTTTCCCCCAGTCTAATCAGGGAAACCTTTATATCTTAATGGTAGTGGACCAGTTTAGTAAGTGGGTAGAAGCCTACCCTGTCCCTTCTCAAACGGCGTAAGTTACCGCCGAAGTGTTAGTTCGTGAGTTCTTCTCACGTTTTGGGATGCCCTTACAGTTACATTCGGACCAGGGCGCCAATTTTGAAAGTAATCTGTTCTCGGAGCTATGTGAATTGCTTCGCATTAAGAAAACTCATACCACACCATATCGGCCAGGTCGAAAGATATAACCTTACCGTAATGAACGCTGTCCGGTGTTTTGTAGGTAAACAACAGAAGGACTGGGATAAATTCCTGCCACAAATAACTAGTGCTATTCGGGCGACAGTTTGCCGAAGCACGAATTGTACTCCTAACATGATGATGTTAGGCTGGGAGGTGACCACCCCACCTGACCTGATGTTTGGGTCTGACACAGGGAACGCGACTTCTGACCAAGCGTCCTACCCCGTCCGCTTAACGGCGAATATGAGGTTGGCGCATCACCTCGCTAGAACTCACCTTAAAGCCATGCAACGTGGCAATAAACGCAACTATGACCTCAAACTCCTTGAACGCACGTATCGGGTCGGTGACAAGGTGTATGTACTTGACCAGACAGTCGCCAAAGGCAAAAGTGCGAAACTACGTTCGCCGTGGAAAGGTCCAGGCGTAATCACGGAGGTCCTAGCACCGTATGCGTTTCGAGTGCGTCTTCGTAACTCGGTCATGATTACACATCATGACAAACTTAAACCCTGTCGTGACTGCGAGATGCCAAATTGGCTGGTGGTTTTCGAACAAAACCCACCTCCTGCGACCGACGACGAGGTGGAGGAAGATGATCAGTTGTATTGCCTTTGTAAGAAACCGTGGGAAGGCCGTTTCATGATCGAATGCGACTATTGTGGCGAATGGTACCATGGTGTTTGTGTAAATATCGCGCCGGTTGAATCGGTTGACATTGACCGCTATAGGTGTCCACCTTGCGCTGCGGTATAACCTCAGTGCCACATTTAGTATGCATCTAGGGGTGTTAATCCCTCTGTTTTATATCTTTCAGGAATCTAGTGGCCGAGAGATTCCACTTCCTATGGAACAAGGCGACAACGACCAGATGGTTCACGAGCCACCGGAGCGGGATCTGCCAGATCCAGTGCCTCCACTGTCATGGGCGGACCTTGCACCACCGCCAGGAGGGCCAATGCCTCCACTCTCTCTATCTTTACTCGGAGCGGCAGCAGCTCCACCAGATTTAGGCGCTGACCCGCCTCAAGATTCTCTCCTGTCAGGGAACGAGGAACCCGGTCCTGTCGTTTTGGTACCGCAAGGCGGATCGCCACCCATGTCCCTGCAGTCCGACGAGGCGTCCCGCCCGTCCCACGACCGGGTATGCTAGTGCGTATCCGCCGGTTAGCACCGGTGACGGAGGCCGGAGAATTTTTAGTGGCTATGGAAGGCTACGAGGGAACGTTTCCAATGCGTCTTCCGGGTTTTCCCCCATCTATGCCACGACCATGGCGTTTCGCCTTGCAAGATTGTTTTCCAACCGGGCAAATAGTCACGGCGACTAGAATTTTTAGTGGCTATGGAAGGCTACGAGAGAACGTTTCCAATGCGTCTTCCGGGTTTTCCCCCATCTATGCCACGACCATGGCGTTTCGCCTTGCAAGATTGTTTTCCAACCGGGCAAATAGTCACGGCGACTGTGATAGAGCAACTGCCGTCGGAAGTGTATGTGTGTACCTTCCCTTACGTTACTGAATCCGGGGAGGTCCCCATAGAGCAGCACGTGCGAACGATAGATCCCGACCCCAAACCTGGCCCATTCAGCAGCTGTGATATTCGGTATTTTGGTCCCGCAGTTCCAGCTGCTCGAGCCGCTTCGCAGCCCACCAACTCGGGCGAACGTAATGACTATCAGCCTTTGAGGGCACCACCACCTGTTAGCGCTCCACGTGGAGCGGAGCAGAGTCAATGACGTCCGGGTGGGGACCAGCGATTATTCCGGGGATGGGGCGAGCAGGCCTTGTGGCGGCAGCTAGGCGTCGGGGGTGTCCGCTCCTGGGGGGGCTGCTCGCGGTCGTGGCGCTCGGCCACGAACTACCGATTCTTCTATGCGTGGGCGCAATGCCTCGCAGCGTGGGCGCAATGCCTCGCAGCATGGGCGCAATGCCTCGCAACGTGGGCGGGGTGCCTCACGTGGTGCGCAGCCATCTAGGGGGCGTGTGGCCCCGTATTCCGCACAGGATCATTCTGGGAACAGGGCCCCGGGGGCGAATCGCCCGAAGTCCAGGAGACCCTTTGATTGCCCAGTACCGGGATGTGGTCAGGTATTGGACAACCCGAAGAACCATATAGCCGCGCATGTACCTCGGTTTATGACCGAATTAGATGCGGATTGTTCTCCTGAAGTGTCGGCGAGACGCTGGCGCTACCTTCGCAACCTTGCTTTGCTGGTTCCGAGAACGCACGGCGACTTGCGCCGTGTGGCTCGTCTAATTGACGAATGCGGTTACATACATCCAGGTTACTCGGTGACCGCCGGGTTACTGGCCATCATGAATGGAGTAGCTCGGGTAGCAGGGGAGGCGCCTGTGAACGACGTTCGCCTCTGCCCTGTGGGGTGCGCAGTAGCTTTGCTTCACACGAAGTGTCTGTTGTTTATGGTCGCGAAGGCCGATGCAGCTGCTGTGCGCGATCTAAACGCTACCTATGGTGGTGTAACGCCACTTGGACCAGAGGAGCGGGGGTTTATTCGTCCTCTACCACCGGGAGTTCAACCTATCCCGAGGCGACAAGCCTCTCCTACCCCTCAGATGCGACCTGAGGAAGGGAGGCATGCTGACCCACTTAGGGAAGTGGAATCTCCACGGCGCGATAATCAGCGCCGTAATGAGCCAGTACCGGACGCAAGGGAACGGGCTGGTAATTCGAATGAACTGCAGAGGCAAGCTCCACCTCCCCTTGACCATCCACGCTCACCGGAGCGCATGGATGCAGTCGGAGGGCTTTCTAGGCCCGTGGCAGTAGCAGCAGCTCCCCGGGGGCGACTAGACCCAACCGTTGAGGTGGCCAGACGTCTGCATCAAGTGCAGGAGACCGTTATGGACTCCCAGTCACCAGCAGCGGTAGATGGGGCGTTGGCCCTGTTAGAATTAACCATGTCCACTTTGCGCGCGTTTAAGCGCTCTCTCCCCTCCTAAGGTGTTAGCACCAGCCCCTCTACAGATTGTGCGGGACAGGGTGAAATTTTAGGAGCGCATCTTTCTTTGGGTAGACGCTCCAAATCGTCACCACCAGCATCGTCCTCTTTCGGGGCTTAGTACTCGTTGACATGATTCGCTCGGCGCTATCCTTACATTGCTTGGGCCATGTGTGCTTTTCAGGAATTCCGTACTCAGCCTAGCGAGTTAGCTTTGAATGCTCCTAATTGGACATTGCCTCTCCTCTTGCTGCCCTTCCAGATGTGAATGCTCTGGATTGGACATTGCCTCTCTTCTTGCTGCCCTTCCAGATGCGAATGCTCTGGATTGGACATTGCCTCTCCTCTTGCTGCCCTTCCAGATGCGAATGCTCTGGATTGGACATTGCCTCTCCTCTTGCTGCCATTCCAGGGGCGAATGCTCCGGATTGGACAGTGCCCTTCTTCTTGCTGCCATTCCAGGGGCGAATGCTCTGGATTGGACATTGCCTTTCTTCTTGCTGCCCTTCGTCAATGCTCCTAATTGAGCATTGTCTCTTCTCTTGCCACCCTTCAGGGGCGAATGCTCCCAATGGGACATGGTGTTTTCTCTTGGTACCCCTTCGGGGGCTAGTAATTCTTTGATTTAGTCGGGGAATATTTTGTTGCAGCAGGAGTTATTTTTTTTTTTTATTTCTTTTTCTTTCACGAGGGTAATTTGTTGATGTTTCTATAGCCGTGCTCGTGTTGGAGTTGGTAGCCGCTAGGCCTACGGGGTTATGTGGCAAGGAGTCTCGCAGTTATGTTCCAGATTGAGATAAAAAGGAATCTCACCCAAAATCTCCAGCAAAATTCTACTTGCCGTAGCGGCTTATTTCATTATTGAGATCAAAACATCTCTTTAAGTTTGGTTACAAGGCTGCTGGGAATAAACACATTCCCAGTGGTGTACATATTTCATATATGTACAGTAACGTGGGTGATTTCTTGCCCTAGTCTTATAGCATCCAGGAATCAAAACATTCCTGGGGCACACTGGAGATAGTTTATGCGTCCGGGAGCGTTTCGCTTTTTCTTTAGGGATTAGCCACAGTCCCGACCCTGTTGTTGCTTATTCATTTATTTTTCTTAAGGGTCTAGATGCATAACAGGGCGTGTGTTCGCCTATAATTCAGCACATATCATTCGGCATTGGATACGACAATTAACCCATAATGTATGTTTTTTCCACAGCATTATGTTGTACTAACCATATATGTTTTGCATTTCAGAACAGTTCCTGTGGTGCCTGTGCACCAGTCTGGCGATACCTCGTCCCTCTCATACAGGGCGAGCCTTTTGTGTATGTGGTTGTGGAGTCAGGGACTCCAATCTAAATTGAGACCTAATTGTCTTACCCAAAATTAATACCACCTACTGAGGTGTCTTTGAGCCAAATTCTATCCGAGCGCTACTGCTCTGTTTTAGAGATAAACCCATCTCTTATTGTGACTGTTACCAGCTGCTAGGGATCAACACATTTCTAGTGGCGTATGCATTTGCTATGTATACGGTAACTTTAGGTGTTTTTCTTTCTCACCTGGGTGTATTCAAGGATCATGTGGGGGGTGTTCCAGCTCCTTTTTGCAAGGGGATCTACCACAGTCCCCATCCCATTTATTTGTTCTTGGTCCATTCCGCGGGTCGTGGGATAGATGGCACAGTCGAGCGTTTCGCTTCCCAGTATCCTCCCATTGTTTCAGAAAAGAGAAGGGGGAAGAGAGCAGTAGTAGAGGCCCAGGTTGAAACAAAATTTCAAGTCAGAGTAACCAGATCGTGTCAGAACGATGGAGGCCCCCGCTCCGAAAACAGGGGAGAATGTAGTGCCAGTGCCTGGACTATTAGTAAACAAAAGTGACCTCTGACCCCGTGATGTCACGGACCACGCTGTCTGAAGTCGGAGGCGCCGAGAGCAGCACTTGGAGACTAGGACAAGGACAGTCCGGAAGTCAAAGTCGGAATACAGAGGACCCAGCCCGGACTTGCTTATACGATTCAGACGGACATTCCTGAATACGGACAATGGTGAGTTACGGGCCTGGGATCTATTATTAGTCTTCTAATTACTAGGGTAGTTTAAGTAGTAATGAATTAACTTGTGGAGTCTAGCAAACTCTACAATCTCTTCATTTTTTGGCTGGTCACCGTTGACCCACATAGACTCCCATTAATAATGCTTTTTCTTCTACTTACGCCGCCTACGATTGCAGTAATTTCATTTGCTGAGAAGTTAGTATTCCTCTTTGACTTAGATGGTTCCATCTTGTCAACTCAAGAACAAACGGGTCTATGAATGATGATGTGTGTATGCTGCGAGTGCGTCGTGTCATACAGACGACGAACCAAGGAAGTAAACAAAAAATTGCGCCATCTCGGTCCGCGCCGTTTTTCAAAAGTAGTAAAAATCGTATTACGCATGCGTAAGCAAATATTTTTGGACTTAAGACAAAATTTGCAGCCCTCTATAAACTACAAGAAGTCGATTGTACGCATGCGCCATATAAGACGATTTTTTTGCTAAGATTTTGCTAAGACAGTTTGATAAAGATTTTTGCTTAGCTACTTCTTGACTTTTTTGACTTAAGACATTTGCTAAGCTGAGATTGATAAATCCCGGGACTGGTGTAAGGCTCCGCGCAAAACCTAGGCCTAGGCTAGACTAGAAATCCATGTAAAGTTTGGAAAATGAGGACCTAATTCCGCACAAGTTTTAGCTAGTTTTTGAGGTATCATCCACGCAATTAAAATACTTTACAACTGTTTTACACTTAAAAAAAATCTCCAATATATAGCACACCACTAAGAAAATTTCAGCAAGAAATTTAGGCTTATTTAAAGAGGTACGGTTGAAGGTGACATGACGTCATTTCATGAATTTAGTCTGAAAGAAGTCAGTCGTGCGTCTTTTTATCTAATCAAAAGATTATATTAGGTTAAGTCATTTCATATCCATAGGGGAAAATCCATGGTAACTTTGCATTTTTTCCTACTTTCATGCAATCTACTGATAATTACACTTACACCGTCCGCCCTCCAATTCAAGACCTCTCTGTGTATCTGAAAATTGGGGCGGTCTTGGGGCTTGGTCTCAAATTAGAAACCTCTAAACAGGGACCATCATAAGGCAAAAGTCCCCGTTAGCAGAAATGGTCCATAGTGAGCTGTCTGATAGTTGAGAGTGAGCTGTCAAATGGTCCAGAGGGAGCTGT
>NW_022747665.1:57863-98653 GCF_011630105.1 Anneissia japonica | reverse complement strand
CTATAATGGTGTCGGGTCAAAACTCGTGTAGAGCATGCTCAATTAATTTTGACGTAAATATATAGTTTATTGATTTGTTTACGACCACGTAAATATATCGTTTCTTTATATATTTACGTAAAGCTACGTGTTTATCATGTAATTTACCACGTAAATATATCGTTTTATGCATTGTTTACGGTCGGCCCTCAATAAGAGGGAAGTGCGCATGCGCTATCGATTTCACGTAAATATATCGTTTAGCGACGTGTTCACGGCGACGTAAATATATCCACTTCCTTAAAATAAATAGCTCCCCTAGTCTGAGCCTAGCTTAGGCTAGCTGGGCTATGCCTAGAAAAGAGGGCCTAAGAGCTTATTCGGCCTAGGCTCTAGCTAGGGTAAGCTAGGAGGTATGGGAGAGCATATCGGGAATGGGAGAGTTATACTTTACCTTCACAGTTAATGGTACCTTCTAGTCCACCTTTGATACCATAGATAGCAGCATCTCCAATCGTTGCCAGTATTTTCTGGCACTCGTCATCGAGTGCCGCAGGTGCTTTTAAAGAAACAATGGCAAACGCGTTCAACAGCACAAACCCGTTTAGACGCGTCTGGGACATATTCGGACTAGCTTATTAATATTCATGAGGCACGATAATTAGACGATCGCTTTCCCAGACGCGTTTGTAATACATGGTTTTCCCAGACGCGTTTCTGTCGTTGGGGATAATTTGTAGATCGCGCCTTACCACCCCCTGTCTTATTGGATTCATGACGATGCAATGCTCCTTGCTTTTTGCTCTCTACTTTGATGTTGGACCACTTTTTCTTTATCTCCTCAACTGTTCTAACGCTACCTCCAACAGCCCAAACCTCATCGGCAACCTCTTCCCATGCTCTCTTCTTTTTTTGGCTGCAGGTCACCGTTGACCCACATAGACTCCCATTAATAATGCTTTTTCTCCTACTTACGCCGCCTACGATTGCAGTAATTTCATTTGCTGAGAAATGAGTATTCCTCTTTGACTTAGATGGTTCCATCTTGTTAACTCAAGAACAAACGGGTCTATGAATGATGATGTGTGTATGGTGCGAGTGCGTCGTATCATACAGACGACGAACCAAGGAAGTAAACAAAAAATTGCGCCATCTAGGTCCGCGCCGTTTTTCAAAAGTAGTAAAAATCGTATTACGCATGCGTAAGCAAATATTTTTGGACTTAAGACAAAATTTGCTGCCCTCTATAAACTACAAGAAGTCGATTGTACGCATGCGCCATATAAGACGATTTTTTTGCTAAGATTTTGCTAAGACGGTTTGATAAATCAGCTTATGATTTTTGCTTAGCTACTTCTTAACTTTTTTGACTTAAGACATTTGCTAAGCTGAGATTGATAAATCCCGGGCCTGGTGTAAGGCTCCGCGCAAAACCTAGGCCTAGGCTAGACTAGAAATCCATGTAAAGTTTGGAAAATGAGGGCATAATTCCGCACAAGTTTTAGCTAATTTTTGAGGTATCATCCACGCAATTAAAATACTTTACAGCTGTTTTACACTAAAAAAAAATCTCCAATATATAGCACACCACTAAGAAAATTTCAGTTAGAAATTTAGGCTTATTTAAATAGGTAAGGTTGAAGGTGACATGACGTCATTTCATGAATTTAGTGTAAAAGAAGTCAGTCGTGCGTCTTTTTATCTAATCAAAAGATTATATTAGGTTAAGTCATTTCATATCCATAGGGGCAAATCCATGGTAACTTACGTTACATTTTTCCTACTTTCATGCAATCTACTGATAATTACACTTACACCGTCCGCCCTTCAATTTAAGACCTCTCTGTGTATCTGAAAATTGGGGCGGTCTTGGGGCTTGGTCTCAAATTAGAAACCTCTAAACAGGGACCATCATGAGGCAAAAGTCCCCGTTAGCAGAAATGGTCCATAGTGAGCTGTCTGATAGTTGAGAGTGAGCTGTCAAATGGTCCAGAGGGAGCTGTGCGCAGCTCCATAAAATTAACTTTAATTGGTTTTAAGAGTCCATTGGGAGTTAACAAGAGAGTCCTGCCAACAACATATAGCCATTGGAATGTAAACAACAATCACTTACTTCATCTCATGGGCTTCAGTGGCAATAAATAATTTAAGAACCCTTCGCTATTCAACAAACCAGCAGGATGTATAACCCGAGTTTTTTTCCAAAAGCCGGGTGCCATGGACCAGTTCTGTTAATGGCCAGAAATGCAGCATGATGGGCTTGAAGTTGTCTCAAGCACCATAATTGGAGGGTAACTGAATCTGAAACCTCTAAATGAAGACCGAAGATAAAAATGGTCTCCAAATGAAAACATGGAAAGCAGAACTGTTGTTTGCTTTTTAATTTTTTACCAACTTAAAACTGATAAAAAAACAGTGAAACAAAAATATGAACAGCATAATATAAAGCTACGGTTGGGATCTCATGGGTCACGACCCAAGTTTGCTACACTTCTCTAATATATATAGTAACATGAGGAAGAGGGAACAAATTGTCATTCCTTGTCAAATCAACCAATTTGTCGGAAAATGGTTCTGGTCACCTTTCGGATTTTGCTGAAAATTTTTATAAGTTTGTTCTGTCTATATACTGAACAAGTTGAGTTACAGCCCATCAAACTTAGGTACTAAAATGTGTTGAAATAAATATAAGAAATTGGCTTATTTTTCCGAAATTCGGAAACGACTTGAATTTGGGAATTTGTCTTTTATTACATGTGTTCATTATACAGATAGATCAACAACATAAAAAAATTTCAGCAAAATCTGAGAAGTGACCCATAACCCCATTGATTGAATTAACACGGAATGACCCTATTGACAACTTTCACAACATTAAACTTGAGACACAGGAATATAAACATCCGTATTTGGTAACTTCCGTTACATGGTCCCATGCAAATATTTACAGATTGCATGCTGCTGTAACTTAACTGAATCAATATTATTTTAAAAACTTTTTTTCACATGAAAATTATGTTAAATATGACTGCATAAAGTACAAATTGAATCGAAAACCTTCCTGTGGATTTAATAACATGTGTTGAAAAATTGCATTATTTTCAGTTAAATTTTGAATTATTAGTTTGCATCATTTCAGTTTTGGCTCAGATTTTGAGTAGACAGCATGTAAACTATTGGTATTGGTGTGTTTCCACACACTTCCTTGTATATACAAATCAAATTGATGACATTTGGCTTCATTACATTAACTTTAATTTTTTTATCCATGTCCACATTTTCATGGAATTGCCCATAGCACTTTCATGGAATTGCCCATAGGCAACGTGAAATGGATGGATAAAAAGTGCATGATGGAACAAAATTTTCATGAATGGTGAAATGAGAAAGATAACTAATGTCATGTGGTACCAAATCAACCAATCAAATAAGTGGGATCTATTTGGTGCGTTATAATGTTGAATATTGAATTGATAGAACTTCTGGAAGAATTTTCACAGCATATTTCCATATTTATTGTATAATATTGTATTTATTGTTTGAAGTGCATTTTTAAAACTTACAGTGGATATGTAAATTAAAATTTTTTTTTTAATTTTTTAATATCCTGAATGATTTGTAAGTAAAAATATGAATACTTGACCTTTGGTAGTGCTTGTCTTATTCAAAATGAATTTATTTTCAATGAACAATTGACCATTAATTCTGGCATTACTGATTCCACTTTTGCAATGTACTGTAGACATATACGAAATACTGTAGATAGTGTTATGTGCAGCATTATTGTCATGTTCTTTGTGTAGGCAAGTATAAAGTTCAATACTTTGAAGATAGACTAACAAGATATTTGTTTGAACATCAAGTGAGTACATACTTGCTTTGTTTTATTACTTATATTTATCTGAGTTCCGCAAAGCAGGTGAGTGAAATCACCTTGTAATTTGAAGCTCCTGGTTGAACCATTCTTCTATCTATGAAATAATTCTACCAGACAATTATTTATACATTTACAGTATTATACAGTTTTTTATCACATTAACTATAAAACACAGTATATTTGTTATTATTTTATTACCGTATATTCCAGTGT
This sequence comes from Anneissia japonica, assembly GCF_011630105.1. Classification (NCBI taxonomy): domain Eukaryota; kingdom Metazoa; phylum Echinodermata; class Crinoidea; order Comatulida; family Comatulidae; genus Anneissia; species Anneissia japonica. The sequence goes on along the minus strand of NW_022747665.1, from coordinate 94,584 downwards.
ATAAGCCGCAAATTTTACACGCGATTTCAACTCTGAAATACAGCTTGCGGCCTATACACCGATCATGAACATATAGACATAAAAAACCGGGGAGAAAATAGTCTAGGTTAGGCCCAGGCAAGGCTAGCTCAATTAATTAGCATATGTTTTCTATCCTAGTATTTGTAATTATTCTCACTACAGTGCTGCACTGGGATTTTATACATTTTTATGTCATTCAAGCAATGGTTTGTATAATTACTTTTTCAGTGTTTTTTATTTTCACATATAACCCCTATATAAAACCTATTTTAACCCCGCTTCAATATCAAATGATTATTTTTTTTTGTTCCTCGAGTCAAAAGAGTAGATTGATGAATATCTTCAAAACGCACAAACAAACTTGTGTCTGGTTGACAGTAGGCCAGGACAGATATAGAAAACATGATTGTCTACTTAGTGATTTCAGAATATAAATTCAGATTTCTTTAAATTATTCAATTGTATTTTAACTGTAGCATTTTTTCTATAACATAGCCTCCCAACGATCAGACATCGTACAGTGAGTTTCAACTGACAATGTGTGTTTTGTTACCTCGATGACCATGTTTCAATCATTGTTTATGAATGAATGCAATATGAAAATAATTATTTAAACATTGCTTGAATGCCATAGAAAATGTAGGAATCTTGATACAGTACAGCACTGAGTGAGTATAATTACAAATTCTAGATGAGCAAACACATGCTAATAAAATTGCACTTGTCTGAGCCTAACTTATACGAATTCGTCCAGGTTCGCTATCTGGAATTTTTGAAGAATATACCGTAGATGACTAGTGTATAGCCCGAACTTTGGGGTCAAAATCATATATAAAATGTGTAGATTATACACCTGAATATACGGGTACCGATAAAAAAAATATATACTTAGTAATCACATACAGAAAAATATTGTATATACCGGTAGTTTTTAAGTGCAGATTGATATTAGAACAATATTTGTTAATCCATGGAGCTTACTACTGCTGTATATAGCACCATGGACTTATAGTGTGTCCTGCTGAGTTAATTACCCGGTAATCCTTTAAACAAAAAATATTGTTTACTTGGCTGATGGTGTTATAGTCACATGCAACCTGACTGTGTGGCACAAATGTCGGGTTGGCTTTCTGAAAATATGTCCACATAATGTTTTTATGTGTTATTATGATCAAAAGCATTTGGAACATGGGATGGTAGAGCTTTTGCAACAGTTGAAAGCAATTTTAGAATGGAATGCTGTAGCATCAACATTTTGAATATATATTATTTCTTTAAAAACACTGCGGTCAAGTTCACACAAAAGCCCTAGTATCCGGATAAGGAGCTAACCTTTAGCACCCATGTGTGAACGCCCTATCGGTTAGAGATAACCGTTACCAGTGTCCAAATACACTAACCGCTGGCGAGCGCTATCGGTTAGCAAGTTACATGTTTCCAATTTCCAGTTTCCTATTTGCCAGTGATTCAGTCATCATATTCTTGGTATCTGGATCGGGAATTGCCTTGTATGAACGCACTGCAGCTAACAGTTAGCAGGATCCAGATCCTGCTGTTAGCTACCGTGTATGAACATAGCCTGCAGAATAGTCTACAAGATAGATAACACACTTAAAGAGCTGTAATATTATGCCTGTTCCCTAATAATACTTATGTGTTTTTAATTGGTTGAGTACCATTCAAATTTAAGTGAATTTGACATGTAATTGTTAGACTTCTGTGGGTTATCCTAGGTGTGCAAACTGAATAAATCCATCTAGTTGTATTTTTTATTACAATGGACAATGAAGAACAAACTTCAGATAGTTTGGATGTAGATGAGCAAGAAGCAGCTTCAGATAGTTTGGAGGTAGGTGAAAGAGCAGATGATTCAGACAGTTTGGATGTAGATGAGCAAGAAGAAGCTTCATATAGTTTGAAAGAGCAGAGCAGGTAAAAGAGCAGATGATTCGGACAGTTTGGATTTAGATGAAGAAGCAGAAGATTCAGATAGTATAAATATAGATGAACGAGTAGACGCTTCAGATAGTTTGGATGTAGATGAACGAGTAGAGGATGCAGATAGTTTTGATGTAGATGAACAAGTAAAAGCTTCAGAGGGTTTGGATGTAGATGAACGAGTAGAGGATTCAGATAGTTTGGATGTAGATGAGCAAGAAGCAGCTTCAGATAGTTTGGAGGTAGGTGAAAGAGCAGATGATTCAGACAGTTTGGATGTAGATGAGCAAGAAGAAGCTTCATATAGTTTGAAAGAGCAGAGCAGGTAAAAGAGCAGATGATTCAGACAGTTTGGATTTAGATGAAGAAGCAGAAGATTCAGATAGTATAAATATAGATGAACGAGTAGACGCTTCAGATAGTTTGGAGGTAGATGAACGAGTAGAGGATGCAGATAGTTTTGATGTAGATGAACAAGTAAAAGCTTCAGAGGGTTTGGATGTAGATGAACGAGTAGAGGATTCAGATAGTTTGGATGTAGGTGAGCAAGAAGCTTCATATAGTTTGGATGTAGGTGAACGGGCAGATGATTTAGACACTTCGGATGTAGATGAAGGAGTAGAAGATTTAGATAGTATGGATGTAGAAGAACAAGTAGAAGCTGCAGATAGTTTGGATGTAGATAAAGGAGCGGAAGATACAGATATTATGGATATAGAAGAACGAGTAGAAAATTCAGATATTTTGGGTGTAGATGAACGAGCAGAAGATTCGGATAGTTTGGATGTAGATGAACGAGCAGTAAATTCAGATAGTTCATATGTAGATGATTCAGATAGTTCGGATGTAGATGAACAAGCAGAAGATTCGGATAGTTCATATGTAATTCCTGTGTTAGCAACCATTCCAAGGTTAGAGAATATACATACAAATACAAAAAAAGTTCATGAACCAAACACAATAAAGGTTTTATCAACGTCAAATTTTGGACAAAGAAAATGGGACAAGAAGCAATGGTTCTGTTTCTCTAAAAAATCTTTTGCTAAACTTCCAAGACATCTAGAATCTATGCATAAAAATGAAAGAGATATCATTCTTTTGAGCTTAGAGAAATCTCCTGAAAAAAAGTAGTCAAATGTTGTGTAAAATTCGTAATTTAGGGAATCACATACACAATTGTAAAGTAATTAGAAAAGAAGGAGATCTACTGGTTGCTTACAGGCCAACAGACAGCAATGTCAGCCCTGATGATTATGGACCATGTCCTCATTGCATGGGTCATTATGTTCTCAGAGCCCTCTGAAAACATAAATGTTCACTTCTGCCCAAAAAGGAAGAGAATCAAACAAATACCAAACGAAAGCTGCAAGATACCATCCAATTACATCAAGAAGTCAGATGAATTATTTCAATACTATTCGTGGACAATTTGGAAAAAAAAACTGTGAAATTAGTACTTCGTACAGAGAGCATTGTGAGCAAAAAAAAGCCAAATTACGTAACCACCAGTGTTTAGTTTACACTGTAAAGCGTCTCGACATAACATCGCAAAGCTTAAAGTTACGTTTGCCTGTGAATACAGAAATCGTTAGAAAAATAACTAAGGATGCAGAAAGAAAATTATTGAGAGAACGAATAAGAATTACGACTAACAATATTAAAAAGAATAAACAAAAGGAAGATTTTCTAAAAAGGAAAACTGATTCAAAAATAACAAACAAAGCAGCTTTAAATAACACATGGAAGCATTTGAATGAATCACGTGAGAGCGTATTCCAGCGTACGAAAACAAGACAACAAAAATTGAAATGGTGGCAAGAAAAAAGCACAACGGCTAAACAGAAAATTGAACGAACAAATACATCTTGATGGGTATGAATTAAAAAAGAGGTGGGTGATTAATTTATCATCAAAGGGTGTTTACATCAGAAGAAAAGTATATATTACAGAAAGGAATAAACTACGCAGTTTGTGATGGGAAAATACCGATAGAGGATTTCGTCGTGGCGACTGAGTATGCAACACAATTTGTTCCAGACGAAGAAAGACATCATGAGGCAACATTTCCACTATTATTAAATCGTCCAAATCTCCTAAAGCCTAATATCTCTAAAGAACAATCCGCTATACTGAAAGCCCTTAGTAAAGGATATTATGATCCTTCCATCTGACAAGGGCAAAGCTACTGTAATCATTGACACATCAGATTATCACCTCAAAGTTAACACCATGCTTGCGGATAAAGGCGTATACAAGGTGCTGCCAAAGAATCCAACCAAAAAGTATACAGGAAAATTATTAGAAATTCTAAGACATCTCTTAAAAGAAAACAAGATCACCATGAACGCTGACACCATACAGCAGAAACCATCCCGTGTTTGTATGTTTACCAAAAATTCACAAGGAAAACTGGCTCCTTAGGCCTATTGTTGAGTGCATAGCATCATTCTATTACACTGTCTCTAAATTACTTCCTGATACATGTATATAACAATCTCTAATGGGAAATACTGCTTATCACATTAAAATAAGAAATGGCTGAACTACTAAGATTGTTAATTGTTCCAGATGATTATGTGTTTGTTGTGTCATAAACGAATTAATCAACCAGGTTCTACATGTAAAGTTACCTTATACTGTTTGTTTATTGTTTATATTTCTCCACATTCCACATACACATAAATTAGAAGTACTGTAATAATTCATATGAAAAAAAAAAATATGTGGATATGTATGCTTTTTCAAATACTGTATAGTTACCACATGTTTGTTTGATGCATGTCAATTAAATGGAATAATATATTAATTTTACATATTTGTGGATAAAATATTTTTATCACAATTTAATTTTAATATAATTGTTTTCATAAATACTACAAGACCCGTTTTATTACGAATATTGTGCTTCTTTTCTTTAATTGCAAAAAAAAAGATACCAAATTGTGTATGAACAATAATGACATAACTGCCATATTGGACAAAAGTAATGTCAAATTACTGTCTCGTCCACAACACATAATTTTTATCATAAAAATATTAAAAACATTTTAGATTTTTTATTTTATTTTGATTTAATAAACTTATGTATACAAGTAAACACTGTATATACTTGAATTCATATTATACAACAGAAAGGTCCACTGATAATTCTCAGATAAGAAAGTATAGTACATACTCAAAGCATTGAAATGCATGCCATCATGCTTGGATTCAATAGTTCAAAATTCATCATCAGGAATGGTTGGTTATGGTTATATCCTCCAAAAATGTCCTGTCTATAACCAAAACATACTGTGGAATGTCCCATAATGCTAGAAGAAAAAGGATAATGCTGAATTTACAGATTGTCATCTTCATTCAAGGTTTGACGTTGTCAGCCTCCCAGGAAAGAGGAACAGGAAAGTTCTATTGCTGCTGAAGACAGAATGGGTGGAAGCAATTGACTACTTGTTAAGACAGCAATGCCACATCTCAAGCACCACAATATTTCTTTGCCTCAACCAGTCAATGAAATTCCCATTTGAATGCGTGGCAGGAAAGTAATAGTAATGTACAATATCCAAATATTACCACTGTATACCAATCCAACAATAAAATCAAACTACTGTATTGCATGCAATATATTTTTGCAGTAACTTGCAATTCATTCCAAAAAAAAATATTCAGTGGTAAATATATTGTAACTTCTTATCTTGCCTATTCTGTTTGGGTCATGTGTAAAATAAGGCTGCAAGATGTGCTCTTCATTCAATTCTGGCTCTGGTGTTTGCTTAGTCGATGATCTCCAACGTAGGTCACTCGCTCCTTCTGAACCGTGCACCTCCACTTCATTTTAGGTCGACTCACTCTTCTTTTTCAGTTTTAATCAAAATAACTGACGTGTTTCACTGCACTAGTTACTTTTCTTTTTTCATTGCTTACCTTCTTATTAGTAATCTCGTACATTTTTCTCATCCTTCCATTACAGGCTAACTTCCTCTGCTTTCATCTTCAGGACATCACCCATTTCTTTTTTGTCATACTTTTCTTAACTTCCTTATCTGTATCTCTGTATCTTTCCTTGAGGTATTGCTTGATTCTGTTTGACTTAGCTTGTTCGTTGCTATCCATGATTTTTGTTCTTTCTTTTCGTAACCAAGTATTTCATTTGAAAGTATTCTTATAAGAAGCTACAGTGTTACTCCATACACCACTGTACTTGTCAATATCTTTTCAAATTTATTCTTTAAGTTGGGGGGCATCCCACATTTTTTTTTGTTATAGGAGGGACAATTTGGAGAATATAACAAGCCATATTACAGTTGTATTTAGAAATAATATGAAATCAATATACAAAGTTTACTTGTACAAAGTTTATTATTTAAAACAAAAGAAAAATCTAAAATGTATTTAATATTTTTATGATAAAAATTACATTTCTTTTTGGTTAATGATATTACCAGATGATTATTTAAAAAACTAATTGAACACAACAAGATATATTTTTTTTTGTATTAATTTGAAACTTATGTACAATAGATGTTAAAATGCTAGGTGCCTAAACACCCTTGCACCCCATTATCTCAAGATGTTTAGAATGTTGCCTTCATTAATAAAATATTTCTATTACTAGGTCATCCATCGCTATGCTATAAATGCAGGTTTCAAGAAGCCTGATAAAATTTCAACAACCAGGATTAGAAAATATTTAGTGACAATTCTTCAGGTAAACAAAAAAAATAATGAATAGGGTTAAAAACAGTACCTTAAGGCGAAAGTAGTGTGTCGCTAAGGGGAAACTTAAACAACGTTAAGGCAAAATTATAGACAAAAGAGTTTCCCCTTAAGAGCCAAATAAAGGTAGCATATGTTTTAAATATGATAATAATAAAGTACTATGAAGAAGAATAATTAATAGGTTACGATACACTTCAATTGGCAGATGTTTTAGGCCTAATAGGCCTAGCCTAAGTACAACCTAACTAGGCCTAGCTAAAGACCCCTAGTAGTATGGCTAGGCCTAGCTAGAACTGCAGTTAGCCTACGGAACCACAATGCCTGTTAAAATAAATATTGTACAAACAAATCTTTTTATGTAAAATGTAGTGTCTGTTATGGCCTTTGTCTAAGATTTGGCTTGGCACCAATGCAGTTTTTGAGATCTCTAGTCCTAAGAAGACTGTTGGCTAGGCTGTGGCCAGCAAAAAAAAAAAAAAAAGCCGTCCCCTCCCAACTGCTCCTGAAAATTTCTGAGGGTGTGACGCTAAACAAGTATATTTTTTTTGGCCATATTTACAATTTCTGTGCTCATGTGTTTTCAGTTGAAAATGGCAAGTTGGAATGGCTCGCTAACAACCTTGGGCATAGTGTGATACAGAGAGGTCTACCGTCTTCATGAAAATATGAGGTCGCTAAAGTGTCAAAAGTCCTCCTGGCGATGGAGAAGGGACAGGTTAACCATATAAAGGGAAAATCTATATAAGAGATTGATGTAGATGGCAAGTTTTTCCAACATACTTTGTTACAAGGTGACTTTTAATTTCCTCTTTAAACAAGTACATTTTCAGTTAAACTGATGACATTTACATTCAACATACACATATACAATATATACAAAGCAGTTATCATAGGACAAATAACAACTGTTTAAAGAGTAAAACTCAATAATTATACTGCATATTACATATTACATAATTTGTAATCTAATTTATCTAAGAAAAGTGATTATTGAGTGCATTTAGAGGTTTCCTTTCAATAGGTATTGAAAGAAAACTTAGCCTCAATTTACTAGTATCATATTCAACTCAACAACTTAATTGTTCAACTTTTTAGTTAAAAAAATATTACATTTTTTGGTTTCAGATATAGATGATAAAGTGGAAGTATAAGAGAATGTAGGCAGTGATGATGATCAAGAGCAGACAACAACCCAGAGAATGAAGAATCTGACAGAATTGCAGGTAATAATTTTTAAAAGCTTTTGGATACCTTCTTTTGTTCTCTTTTTTAAAGACATATCTGTATATGCGAACATTTATTTTATTTGGCATTGTGCAAAGTATATTGACAATTTTTGCAATAAATTTCCAACATATAGCAATGCCATGGCTAGTATTTTCAAACAAGGCGGCCATCAAATATCAATCAGTTTGGGTTTCGATCTAATCACAGGACAGCCGATATTTTAACCATCCTTCCTCAACAGTGGTCTAATGTGTCCTGGATAAAGGCAACGAAGTGCACCTGATTGTAAATGTGTCTCTGGAAAACTATTAACCTTGATTAAAAGTTGTCTAATAGATCAATTTGAGTCATTCTATCTGGTATATCCTCAAGTGCAACATCCATCAATGCATCAGTACTTCAAGGATCAATCTTAGGTCCATTGTTATTCTTTGTTTCATTGATGACCTGGTGGACAAATGTGACAACAAAATGTATATGTATGCAGATGATGCCACATTGTTTTGCAAGATAAATTCAAAAAGTGGTAGCCCGATGGCAACAAGCCTCAACAGGGACCTAGATAAGGACATGGTCTCAAACTTGGAAAGTAACCTTCGAAACAAAGTACAATTTATAGAAAAAGAGGGCCAATATGAAACTGCTGATGTGCCGCTGCCCCGGTGATTGGTTGTGAATGTCGTCATCTATACGTTGCAGCCAATCACCGGGGGAAATCCACGCACCCGTGGAAGACCCTATGGGGAACCCCGGGAGGGTGAAGAAGAACGATATACACCGACGAAGAACGAGGACAACTTATACTTACCACCACCATTTAGCGTACCTGCTAGTGAATGGTATGCCCACTTTGTTATATATAGTATCTCGAGTAGTGTAAGAATCTATAGAGACCTAGCAAATCTCTATAATGGCGATGAGGAAAACTTTTTTATTAGTTTTAGCGTGCGTGTTGTGCCGTGGCTGGATGGATTTCCAACAGCCACGCACAGCTCAACGGCTCGCGCCTCCTCCAACGGCCTCGGGTAGTGAGATGTTTACGTTTCATTCTCGAGTTCGCTGGCTGTATTGCTACCGTCTTGGATTTGTATAATGCTAGGCAGGTACGTTTTATTTTCCTAATAGTAAGATTAATTATTTTAGTGGGCAGAGATACGGGACTGGGCGTATAGGCTCGTGACCTGGTCCGTTCTGCCTACAGACCATGCTTGTGTTCATGGTACAGCGTTTTGTATATTAACGCACTGGGCCTGTGATTCCAGAACGGTTCAACACAGTATGCTCGTGTTCATGCTGGTTACCGGAAAACATGCGACCTTCATATATATTAGCATCTTTATGATTTGTAGTTAGGTGTAGATAGGATTATATTATTGTTATTATTATTATTTCATTTCGCAACTGACAGTCGGCATTTCAATGCACATTTTTAGTTATTTATTAGCTTATTCAATCCGCGCCGATCGTATTTTTTGATCACGCTAAATAATCTGATATACTTGCTACTGTGGGCCGCATTGTCCGCTTGGTAATACTGTAGGTCAGGTTATTTAGGATAGCCCAGCTATAGTTTTCGGTTATTTTGAAATGTGATCTGTGTCTGGTGTGTGTTAGTTGACAGGGATGGGAAGTTATCAAAGCTACCATCACTTTCAATCGCACCGCCATTCCAGTGCCTTCCACTGTAACCGCAACTTTAGACTAATGATCGTCTTCGGGCTCGTGTCACGTGACGACCTAGGCACTCCAGCGTTAGCCAATCATTGCAGCTCACTGGCTCACTGCTCTCGCTCGGCAGTGTCCAGGTCTGTTGTTTTTCTCGGTACGGGGAATTACGTAGTTAGATACTGTTTATTGGTTGGTTGATGACGGGGAAGATTCAGCAGTTATTTTTAGCATGGTTGCTGCTAGGTTTTGACTGGAGAGTGCGCTCCCAGCGTTAACCACGGCCGCCATATTTCGCTAATTTAACTTTCAAATATGCTTTTACGTTCGGGTGCAACCGACAGTTCCACATCGATACACACCCCCACTACCACTACCACCACACTCACGGCAAGCTTCCTGCCTGACAAAGATGTACCGGTTCAACCTCAAACCCCCACACTTGCGCGCACCTTCCCTTCAGTTAGGTGCACCACCTCTAGATCCTCCCTAGCCCAGAGTCCGTGTCTGCCAACACCGTCAAATTCCTATAAAATTGAACTCCCTTCTTTTTTGGCAATGGAACGGAAGACTTTTCAGTTTGGTTTCGTCGCCTAGAAGTAGCATTAGATGCAACGACACCCCCTGCTGATAACGAGGAGAAGGCCAGAGTGTTGCCCTCTTGCCTATCTGGAGCAGCATTCACTTTTTGGAACAATCTTCCTCCAACAATTAAATTTAATTTCGCCCAAGTTAAATCTCATTGATTAAAGCATTCGATCATCATTCATTCCAACATGTGGCCTTTTGGGCCTCTCTGAACTCAAGGCAAAGACTTGTAGGAGAAACCCTACAAGTTTACGCTGGTGATATTGCCCGCTTAGTGCGTGAAGTTTTCCCCGAATATGGCACTGTTGCCCAGGAGGGTGAAATATTTCGAAATTTCATGGCAGGACTTGATTCAGAGCTCCGCTCAAAATGTCATGAGCATGGTGTCTCAAATATCCAAGAAGCTTAAGAGTAGCCCAAAATATTGAGTACTCCAAAGAGGCAACCAAATTTTACCAATCAACCCCAGGCACATCGCCAGTCCCCGTCAATGTCAGGCCCGTAGCCAGGGGGGGTTTTTATGGTTCGGGCGAACCCCCCTTTTCTAGCGAACCCCCCTGTTTTCTAGCTCCCTAGCCCAGAGTCCGTGTCTGCCAACACCGTCAAATTCCTATAAAATTGAACTCCCTCCGTTCTTTTTTGGCAATGGAACGGAAGACTTTTCAGTTTGGTGTCGTCGCCTAGAAGTAGCATTAGATGCAACGACACCCCCTGCTGATAACGAGGAGAAGGCCAGAGTGTTGCCCTCTCGCCTATCTGGAGCAGCATTCACTTTTTGGAACAATCTTCCTCCAACAATTAAATTTAATTTCGCCCAAGTTAAATCTCATTGATTAAAGCATTCGATCATCATTCATTCCAACATGTGGCCTTTCGGGCCTCTCTGAACTCAAGGCAAAGACTTGTAGGAGAAAACCTACAAGTTTACGCTAGTGATATTGCCCGCTTAATGCGTGAAGTTTTCCCCAAATATGGCACTGTTGCCCAGGAGGGTGAAATATTTCGACGTTTCATGGCAGGACTTGATTCAGAGCTCCGCTCAAAATGTCATGAGCATGGTGTCTCAAATATCCAAGAAGCTTAAGAGTAGCCCAAAATATTGAGTACTCCAAAGAGGCAACCAAATCTTACCAATCAACCCCAGGCACATCGCCAGTCCCTGTCAATGTAGTACAAACAGATGATCTTCGACGGGAGATCGCTGCCCTTAAAAAAACCATGAATCAACTGCTTACGGACCGTCAAAGCCGACGGGATTCATTTTATTCCCATGGTAGACACTCGCCCCACACACCCCGTTCCCACTATTCCTCCAGCAATTCTAGCCCCTACCATAAACGTAGATACAGTCCTGGTCCTTACCAAAATGACAGAAACGCTAGCCATAATTCTTCCCGTGGTTCTAGTCACAATAAATTTGACCGGCGACGAAGTCCAAGCCCGTACCATCGTCAGTCCCAACCATACCATAACCGATGGTACAGTCCCGGCCCTCATCATAGTCGCCGTACCCCATCACCCCGACACCAAAGCCCACATTCTACTTCTTCCCGTGGCCGGCACGTTCGACCACATAGCCCTTACGATCATAACCGTTCAGGTTCCCCGCACCACCACTATAGTAGCCCTGCCCGCAATAACAAACATGTATCTTTCGCCGACCAGAAGGAAAACTAGTTGGAGCTGGGAAAGAGCACTACTTCTCAGCTCATGAGCAGCACCTTTCTCATAATCAACAGACGCTCCATGTTCAATTGAAAACTAAATCTGAAATTCAAATAAATGTATCTAACCATAACATTGATGTTTTGATCGACACAGGTGTTCAAGTTCCCATTCTTAATTATATTTTCTATGAAACTGATCTCCAATCCAACTACAGCCTTACTTCTAACACCAGAAATATTGCTAGGTCTGTCAATGGTTCACCTTTAAACATCATATGTACTGTGAACATCCCTTTCATAATTCACGACCTAGTATATGATCATACGTTTTTAGTTGCTAAGAATGTAGTTAAGCCTATTATTCTTGGACTAGATTTTTTAGACAAGCATTTAGAAAGAATTGACTTAAATAATAAGATTTTGCCCATTTCACTTCCCTCACAATATCACCGTTGCCCTAAACTTAGTAATAACATACCTTTCGACTCAGAATCAACTTGTACCAATGCATTCATTGATGAGGTTGACACAAGTGATGATCAAATTCCACTTAAACATGTTCGTGTTAAAAAACATGTTACCCCTCCTGATTGTAAAATCTACTGTACCAATTCCATTAGTCACAATGATATTCTTAGTCACGACAAAATTTCGCTACCTAGTACATTATCCGACGAACAGTCAATTGAAGTTCATGGTTTACATAACAAATTTACAGCTATTTTTAGTAAAGATAAAACTGATTTTGGTCATACTAATATCATCACACATTCTATTGACACGGGCAACACCAACCCCATTCGCCAGAGGACGTACCGATCATCCCCAAAAATAAGGGAAGAAATCAATGAACAAATAGATAACCTACTTAGGAAAGATGTTATTGAACCTAGCAATAGTCCATGGAGTGCCCCAATTGTGATGGTAAAGAAGAAAGATAATTCCTATCGATTTTGTGTTGACTACAGGAAATTAAACCACCATACTGTAAAAGACTCACACCCTTTGCCCCGTATTGAAGATATATTAGATGCCCTCTCTGGTAACAAAATATTTTAGCACCCTTGATTTATCATCAGGCTATTGGCAAGTGGCTATGGACCCTGCCGATAAACAGAAAACAGCTTTTACCACTGGTGATGCACTGTACCAATTTAAAGTTATGCCCATGGGACTAACTAATGCCCCTTCTACATTTCAAAGGCTAATGCAGTCTGTCCTTCATGGTCTTTTATGGAAAAAAGTTATGGTTTATTTTGACGACTTGATTGTTTTTGGTCGAACATTTGAAGAAAACCTTTCTAACCTACAAGAGGTTTTTGCACGCCTACAGCAGGCTGGGTTGAAACTTGAGCCTGACAAATGTCACCTATTCCAAGAGCAGGTTAGGTATTTGGGTCATATTATCTCAGAACATGGAATAGAACCAGACCCCTCCAATCTGGAGAAAGTTAACAATTGGCCCATTCCAACAAATGTAAGACAGGTCCGAGGTTTTATTGGCCTTTGCTCCTATTATCGCCGTTTTATTAAGGATTTTGCAACAATTATCTACCCCATACAACACCTGACTAAGAAATCTATCCCTTTCATTTGGTCTGAAGCATGTTCTGCAGCCTTTGAGACCACAAACCCTTACTTAATTTTAAATCTTTGAAGTTAGATACCGACCTTGTAGGTCGTCGAAGTAGATGGCCCTTGAGCTTGACACATTTGATTGGACTATACAATAAGCATAAGTCAGGTAGGAAACATCAGAATGCAGATGCCCTGTCTAGAATACCAGAGTTAGCTCCAACCCAGTCCGCACCTGTCTCTTATACACATCTAGATGTGTATAAGAGACAGATTCACGACCTAGTATATGATCATACGTTTTTAGTTGCTAAGAATGTAGTTAAGCCTATTATTCTTGGACTAGATTTTTTAGACAAGCATTTAGAAAGAATTGACTTAAATAATAAGATTTTGCCCATTTCACTTCCCTCACAATATCACCGTTGCCCTAAACTTAGTAATAACATACCTTTCGACTCAGAATCAACTTGTACCAATGCATTCATTGATGAGACACAAGTGATGATCAAATTCCACTTAAACATGTTCGTGTTAAAAAACATGTTACCCCTCCTGATTGTAAAATCTACTGTACCAATTCCATTAGTCACAATGATATTCTTAGTCACGACAAAATTTCGCTACCTAGTACATTATCCGACGAACAGTCAATTGAAGTTCAGGGTTTACATAACAAATTTACAGCTATTTTTAGTAAAGATAAAACTGATTTTGGTCATACTAATATCAGATTCGCGATTAATATTCAATGCTGTCTCTTATACACATCTAGATGTGTATAAGAGACAGTTGCTTACCCAGACTTCAACAAGCCCTTCATCCTTTTCACTGATGCTCCCGATTTAGCTATAGGGTCAGTTCTAGCCCAAGTACAAAATGGATTTGAAAAAGTTGTGGCATATGCAAGCCATACATTAGGTCAAGCCGAACGACGCTGGTCAATATACGACAGAGAATTATTTGCAATTGTCTGGAGTGTGCGTCATTTCCGCCATTATCTACGTGATTCCCCGTTTACTATTATAACTGACCACAAACCCTTACTTAATTTTAAATTTTTGAAGTTAGATACCGACCTTGTAGGTCGTCGAAGTAGATGGGCCCTTGAGCTTGACACATTTGATTGGACTATACAATAAGCATAAGTCAGGTAGGAAACATCAGAATGCAGATGCCCTGTCTAGAATACCAGAGTTACCTCCTACCCAGTCCGCACCATCTGTTCTCTTTGTAGACTTAATGGATCCATCTCTAACCAATGCAAAGGTAATTGAAGAACAGAACAACGATCCTGATATTAGCAAAATTAAACGTTACGTTACAATGGGTGAAATACCACGTAAATTGGGAAAGACATCTTTTGAGTTTAACAAACTTAGTAAGGAATTCCCATACCTTAGTATTTTAGACGGTAGATTGGTTAGGGAATGCGCAAATGCTATTTCCGACGATATCTCCCTCCAGACTGTTATCCCACCGATATTACGTCCCGATATACTTTCGCATTTCCATGGCTCCAAGTTTTCAGGACATTATGGATACGAGAAAACATTACAATCCCTCAAACAATGTTGTTTTTGGCCAGGTATGGCCAGTGATGTCGACAAGTTTTGTAATGAATGCATCCCATGTCGAACTCGACAAACTAGCATCCCCAAACGTCGTGCTCCATTGGGCACGATTACTGAAACCCGCCCCTTTCAAATTGTAGCGGCAGACATTACTGAACTCCCTTTAACAGTTAAAGGCAATCGGTATGTCCTGGTCATCGCCGACTATTTTACAAAATATGTTTCCCTTTATGCATTAACTGATCAGAGAGCAGAAACTGTATCCTGCCATTTTTGTGATGACTTTATCAAACGCCATAGCATTCCAAAATTCATACATACAGATCAAGGCCCCCAATTCGAATCAATATTATTTCATGATATTTGTAAATACTTAGGTATAACTAAGACACGTACTACTCCTTATCATTCCCAATCAGATGGTATGGTTGAACGCTTCAACAAAACTCTGAAAATGGAGCTTTCTAAACAATTATATAACTCGGGTTCCGAGTGGGACATGCTTCTCAGTCCCCTTGTAATTTAATGCCCCACAGCACTAATGGCTTTAGCCCATTCTATTTAGCACATGGACGTCAGGTCCGATTATCACAACACATTCCTTCACCAGCTTCAACCCATGTTAATTTTCAATCACAGTCAGCATACGTTAATCAAATATCTCAACGCCTTAAAAGTGCATATGACATGGCGCAAACAAATAGTCAAAAACAAAAACACAGAAAGAAACTAAACTACGATAAGTCAGCCCGCTTTACCCCTTATCAAGTAGGTGATGAAGTTTGGGTAAATGATCCAGCTAATGCTAGGAGGAAATTGGCCCCAAAATGGATTGGACTGTATTGGATAACCAAAGTGGATGAGGGAGAAAAAACCTACAAGCTACAGAACATTAACACAGGCCAACATTCCCCTCGCCGTGTCCATCATGATCGATTAAAAGCCATTCATAAAATAAACCATTACCACACGATATGGAAGAACAGTTAAAACACTTGTGAGATAAAAAAATTAGTTAAACAGGTTAGATTTTAGTGTTAAGATTTATATTTGATCATTTTTACATATATATTTTACTTTTTATTTACTTTAGTAATTATGAAAGCATTGTTAGGAAAAATGTTCACCACACACATTTGCATCTTGATCACATAACTTGTGTTATAATTTCGATTAGTTATAATTTCGATTAGTTATAATGACATTATTAAACAAAGTAAATGTGAGAGGTTTACTCTGTCTACCTCCCAATTCTTTTCTCTATTACTTCTTCAATTCTTTCATAGTATAACAAGCACTTTAGCACTGTGACATTGTATCAATGGTCTCTATATATATATAGTATATACTTTCATTCGTTCTTTGATTGTTGATTGTGTGAAATATGTGTATATTTATATGTAATGGTGTCTTCAATAGATTCACACTTTCACTGTGTTCTGTTCATCATACCTATTTAACATACGATGATTCCACTAAGGATCGTTCCTGATCATGACTTTTGTCTAGGGATTAAAATGACCTGCGATCAACACATTGTATGACTGTTACTATATTGTATTCAGTACTCTGTTCTCGTTTTTTTTTAAATATATTTTTGCCTTTCTACATTTGATGTTTCTCTTGTCAGTATGTCGTACCTGATCATGACTGTTAAGTCTATGGGTTTAAATTACCGGCGACAATAAGGAATTTAACATTTGTAGATTCGCGATTAATATTCAATGTTTATGATTTTGATTTTTCTCTGTATTTATGTTGATTACTTTATACGCTCTCTGGGACCATGCCTATACATTAACACCAACACATTGCTTTGCGCATTTCACCTATGAAATTAATTTTTATACCCTATGCCAGCCTACAATAATTTACTACATTTACATTTAAACTGTTTCAATCCTACGTTTTCTTTACTTTCTAAATTCCGATTTGAAATTGATGGTTCACAATACTACTGAATGTTATGTTTAGGATATCACAGTGATGCAGACTTGATTTATTTTGCTTAATAGATGTTAAACTATTTAATCATAATGTTGATAAACATTGTTAATACTATATGATGACATACAGTATGCCATCCAAATTAGGCCTATGTTATGCTTGTAGTTGATAATTAAGTTACATATATATTTTTTTTCTTTTCATTATGTTAAGTTTATATTTTTCACTATGCTAACGTTTTAAGAATTTAGTGTATGAACATCTTTTAAACGATACAGCAATGACAATCCTTTATACAATTATATACTTATTAATAATTATTAATTATTATTAATTTACTTCATTTTAGAATAGAAATATTGTATTTTATTTAATTTTGATTGAGAAGTGGGACACTTCTTTGATAGATGGGGAATGATGTAACAGGTGCTTGAAGGCCCTGTCCTGAACTTTCAAACCACCTCATGAACTCACCAAGGTTGAATACCTGAACTTGGTCAGTTTTCCCATATATCAGTTACTCTCAGATGGACATTAACATTCCAGTCCATGTCCCAGCTCTTTACTGTAATTAATGGCTCGTACTTAACCTAGATTAGTTACCCTGGTATCGTAGATATTAGGGAATATTCTGTGAGGATAGGGAGGATTAGCTGAAATTTAGATGAGAAAAGATGCACTCGAGCTCGAAGCATAAAAAAGGGAATTCGATATAGAGGCACAGACAGCAGAGTATATGTGAATAAAATCTGGCCATACAGACACACAATATATATGCTTGTCAAGATATTTCTTGTATCGTAATCGTCTCTACACCCTCTCATCAAGTCACACACCAATCAGCGTGACAATAGGCCTACTTTTGTTTGTCTGGTGGTGTAGCCTACAAAGATTCAAATGACTTTGAGCCTAGTGAATTGGGAACATTTCTCAGTGAATTTAGTAGACAGTAAAGCATAGTTGCTTTTAAGCAATAGGTAATTGGTTTATCAGTGGCAAATCCAGGGATTCAAAATAGAGAAGGCATGGGGAGGTACTTTCACAGGTGGAGGATATACTACCTTAGTCCCACCATGGTTGTGTCTGAGATATGAAATTTTGTGTTTGGCTTGTTCACATGGTAATATTTCAATAATTGTTTACGCCTTGATTTCCGTAGTAGTTGTTGGCTACGTTCAAAATGCTTGAAGATCATACCACACTTTCGTGGTGTGTTGTCTACTTAATTACTTCGCAAGAAGTAAGGTCAGCTTCAAATTTCGTTGGTGACCGTTATTTAAGCTCTGCCCACCTGCCAATGCTCGATTTAAAATGTTTTTATTAGTTGCACTTTTCACTAGAAACGTGTTCAGAAGGAATTTAACCATTTATAAAAAAAAACACATGTTTTTGGCATATATATTCAGCAGAAACATGCCCTTAGATATGAGGTGGAGTTACATTTTTAACAGTAGCCAAACTACTGTAGATGCACGTAGAGAGGAAGCACTCAGAAGGCCCCAAGAACTGCAAAATGAAAGAGACATTGCAAAATTAAAGAAGTTTAATTTGGAGACAATGAATAATATTTTTAAATGCCAAAAACTTGATTTGGGAAGCGAAGATTTTCAACCAAATGCGGTCATATTTTGTATATCGTTTGACATTATTTAATGCCCAGAGAGGAGAGCCTTCAAGGCTCACCCTGAAGGAGTTGCTAAGTGCGGAAGCCAACATGTGGGTTGACCCCCGAATGGTAGCAAAGGTGAATGATCCGCTGGAGAAATACTTTATTAACAAGTATAAGCTTGCTTATCAGTCAGGAAAATGAGCCTGTGTCTATGCGTTATAACAAATTATCACAAATTCAGGGGAAATTGTATTTACAGTTAGAAGAAATTGGTTTTATAAAAATATGAAAACTGCCATGCAGTAACTTGAGTCATAGAGAGTACCGTATTTAGGCCTACATGAATACTTATTTCACTGATGTGTACTACCAAATTGATCAGTAATGAAATGTTTGTGTAGGTCTGCATTCGGGTGCTAAAATTAAACAAACATAAATATTTTTGCTTTATGTAATCAAGCCTAATAACTTAGGCTTGAAATGTCTAATTTCAATGAATGACCCCTCATTTTAAAGATCACATACTCAGGTATCTGAAAATACCAATAACTTGAATTTCAGTTTTCATTTTTGCTACAACATGCATCATTTATAGTTGTTATTTATTTATATGTACTTTGTTCTTTATTAAATAGTACTGGTATTTATCAAATGTTTCTCTATAATCTGAGCTGTGGTGAGTGAGGGTGTTAATTTGCATGTTATGGACTAAGCTTAGTATGGTAATTGATGATTACCAGACATTGAGAGGGAACTGGAATGTTACTAAGGAAATAAAATAGTTGTGATTAGTTTTGTTGTTACAGTTAGACTAAGTTGTTGAAAGATAGAACTTTTTAATGGTTTATTACTTAGGGTGTTGAAGTCATTTTTTGAAATAAGATGTTTTTTTTTTTTTAAACTTAAGTAGAGAATATTTTGATATATTTTAGATCAAATGTCTACATATTTATGCTTATGTCTGCTCCAAGCAGAAAATTAAAGATGCCACTGGACCACTTAAGAAGGAAACAGGAGAAGCAATACAACAAGGTCAAGAAACTGCTAATGCCCTGTTTACAGAAGAACAGGGCGAGGTACCACATATGAGCCAAAAAACGAGAAGTTATATGATATCATTATTACCAAAGATTGTGTTAAATTGAAACTTGATGCACTAGACCCAACTAAAACAGCAGGACCTGATGGCATTTAGCCCAGAATTTTAAAGGAAGCTTCAAACCAGTTATGTTTCCTCTTGCTTTTTTGAACAACAAATCGATATTTGAAAACTATGTACCTAAAGACTGGCGAACAGCATACATAACTCCAATCTTCAAAGAAGGTGCACAGTCAAAGCCTGAAAACTATACCAATAAGTCTAACATCTGTGATGGGCAAAGTACTGGAAAGCATTATTCGAGATCATCTTATTGAGCATTTAGATAACCATAGTCTTATTAGTGATTCACAGCATGGCTTCCGGACAGGGAAATCTTACTACAAACCTTCTTGAACATCTCGAATATCTTAATAAATCTGTTGATGATGGAGCTCCAGTAGATCTAGTGTACCTTGACTAAGCAAAAGCTTTCGACACAGTACCTCATAAGAGATTAGTAACCAAGCAATCGATGGGAAAGTTCTTAAATGGATTCAGTCATGATTATCAAATAGGAAACACTGAAGGTTTGCTCAGGGAGCACAATCAGAATTTAAAAATGTTACAAGCTCTGTCATCCAAGGTTCAGTATTGGGGCCATTGTGCTTCCTGATCTACATGAATGATATGTAAGACAGGATTAGTGAACTATCACAAATAGCAAATTCGCAGATGAACTTTCCCACACTGTTACCACTCAAGAAGGAATTAGGAAAATGCAAGAAGATATAAACCAACTCCAGACTTGGGCCGACAAATGGCAGATGAATTTTAATGCCGATAAATGTGGAGTTATGCATGTAGGCTACCATAACCCACACCATACTTACACGATGGGCAGCAAAATACTAAAAGAGACCACCGAAGAGAAAGACCTGGAAATATTAACACAGTGTGCTGCTACCTCAAAGAAAGCAAACAGAGACATTGGATATGATCAAAGAAACATCATATATAAAAAAGAACACATCATTCTCAGACTATATAAATCACTAGTGCATCCTCACCTAGAGTGCTGTATGCAAGCATGGAGTCCTCACATGGAAAAAGACAAAAATTTGTTGGGAAAAGTCCAAGCATGGGTGAAAAAAATTATCCCAAACTTAAAAGATCTACATTACAAGAAACGTTTATCAAGACTAAAATGAACAACACTTGAAAATCGTAGAAAAAGAGGTAAACCTCATACAAACATATTGGATTATAACACAGATGGATAAAATAGAGCCTACGAAAATGTTTAAG
The DNA here is from genome assembly GCF_011630105.1 of Anneissia japonica. NCBI lineage: Eukaryota > Metazoa > Echinodermata > Crinoidea > Comatulida > Comatulidae > Anneissia > Anneissia japonica. The sequence goes on along the minus strand of NW_022747665.1, from coordinate 73,671 downwards.
CAAACTGAATACGAAAAAACAAGAGGGCATTCTTACAAGATAAAGAAAGAAAAATCAAACTTGGACAGTAGGAAATACTTCTTCAGCCAGAGAATTATAAACGACTGGAACAAAAGACCACAGAGTGGAGTATCTGCTCCAAATCTACTCAGCTTAAAAAATGAAATAAACAAGCTTTATAATGGGCTGAATAGCCCTCTTAACCCTGCTGATTTAAGGTAAATATCTTAATTTTTTTTTCCCATATATTTTTTATTCAAATTTAATTTATAAATATTTTTTCCTAATTTGAGATTGTTTTTAGGTGATGACTAATGTGGCAGATTTTACTGTTAATATGGAGGTGGTAGAAGAATTCATTCGTCCCAAGGTAGTATCACTGGTGGAAGCATGTGGAACTCCTAAGAAAAGAAGATTGTCTGTGCGAGGAAGTGTAATGGAGGTAGGGATTGGATTTATTCGGTGTAAACACTAAGGATAGCCCACGAAAGTCTAGAAGAAGACATATTTCCAGTGGGGTCCTTCTGGTGGTGATTGGGCAGTACACCAGGAGACAATCCGCTACTCATTTCCGAAGAGTGTATTTAAATGTCTAATCCAAAAGATAGTGCGCTAATTGTAACTTGTATTTCAGCCCTCTAGCTGAAACACAAGGCAGTCATGGGAATTGAACTGGGGACCTAGTGATCTTCATGGTTCAGCACGCACACCAGATTAGCCGAATGAGTTAAGGTGCTCCTAATTTTTTAATTGAACTATTAATATTATATAACATAGTTATGAATAGTTCTGAATTTATGTTAGAAAAGTTTTTTTGATCCGACGCATCAAATTTGGAAATTTCTTATTTATTTTTTTATGTGTGCAATCGAGTCGATAAATAAAAGAAGACTTGAAGTAAGTGTATAATTATTTTAAAAAGAAAAAAGTACAGTAATTTTAGGTGTTTTTTTCAAGTAATGTGATTTGGTCCATGAAGTATAATATTTTTGGTATGAATTGGTTGAAGTGAATGTTGTAAGTAATAATGGTTTTACATTGATTAATTAATTGACATTATTTTGGAATGTATAAATCCATATAATAATTTAATTATCGTATGCGTTCATATAATGTTTTCATAAACATTTTAAATTTCTTGTTGGAATGGCATTGTGGTGAAACAATGCTTTAGTATAGAATGTTTATTTACAAGCAGAAATCGTGAAAGCATTGTGTAATGTTGATAAATATTGCAATAATTATGAATAAGATACAAGTTAATAATACACAAATATTCATTAAAATAACACTTTCCTTATAACCAAATAAAATATATTTAATGCAACACCACCATTAATTCAATCATTTAAAACATGATAAATCTAAGAAATTAAGATGTAAACAAACAATGCATAAATTCTTATCAGATCAGTTGTCTTTTTATAGCACTAGTTAGAATCTGATCTGTAGGCAATCCTATGAAATAAAGTTAAATATTTTGCAATATTGTATAACAAGATATTTGATGTAACCCCATATTTTACATAACATAGTATAATAACAGATGTTCAACAATGTCTTATAACAATACATAAATGCAAACATTAAATATAGTTTGGATCTTTACACTATTTAATGTGAATTCAATGATGCTTAAGAAATAAAGGTACATTTGAATAATTTGAGGTTTGTGGCTTCAAAATATACTCTTAACAATAGTAATCAGTAAATCTTGATAAAAGATAGGAATAACATACCCCTTTTTATTAAAGAACTAAATAACAGTCACAATTAGTGAAATTTTGATGATGCAAGAATGGACATAAAGTTTGAGATTGGTGCTTTATTTTGTTTCTTAGTTGTTGATGCACTTCTGGTGTACAGTGCATGGGACCTATATAATTAGTCTGGCTAGTTTTCTGTAACATTGCTACTTAATAGGAATTGAAGTGGTAATACAGGTTACCCCTCATGAATCAGACCCACTGTATTGTTGTAAAGGCATGGTTTAGTAAAAAGTAACTGACATCATCATCTAATTGTTGGTCATTAAAGATAATGTCGTTTTACTTATTGTAAAGTTGAATATTTGTTTTAAGTACAAGATGGTACAAATGTGGATTGATTATTATCAATTGCCTGCAGTTAATTGGTATATATATTGGTGAAATACAGCAGTTTAGTTGTAATTTTTGGTTGAATGTAATTATAAAGTTAAATACTTATTGTTTTTATTGTGTTTCAGATTGGAAAGTTGAGTGAAACAGATAGCTATAAACGGCGTGTGTTGAAGCTGGGTAACAACAATGATGGTTCCTTAGACATTGTTTAGTTGGGGGCGGCAGCGGTCAACACTTCTGATTTAACAGTATCGGCTGTCATTGTCGATGACCAACAACTTAGAAGCACTCTATCGACAAAGTTTGAGGTATATTTCTGTTGTACAAAATTTATTGGTAAATAATTAAGTATGAGATGATTCCACTTATTCCCCTTTTTAGAAATAGAAAGAAATAATATAAATAGAAAATATTGCATGTCTGTTTTGAAGTGTAATGCAGGGTTAATGTGCCAATTGTGTTAAGTTTTCTTTACTTCTTGTTTTTTATTAGAAGGAAGTTGAATTTTTAGTTTTACAAATTTCTGTTGTAAAGCAATGAGGAGAGTGCCAAGACTACAGCATGAACATCACACACACTCCTACGCATCAGCTAAAAGGAGTGGCCATTTTCACAGGAACTGGAGAAACTCTAATCGAGGATTGGATTCGTGATATGAGGTACACACTGGACTGGAGGCATCTGATATGCCTGAACACCTCAGGTTTCATTCTGTTGTAAGAAACTTAGGAGGAGCTGCCAGGAAATTAGTTCTAAATATTCCAGAAAATTTAAAGGTGCGTAGAAACAGTTTTTGCTGAGCTCCAGGAGCAATTTGGTACCTACGTAGGAGACCCGTTGGCTGCTTTTTATGCCCTATCTATCTTTGCTGTGTAACTAGATGCTACATTGAGACAGGCAGAAGAAAGAATAACATACGTCCCAAAGAGAGATGTTGTCCTGATGCAACAATTATTACGTGGACTGTGAAATCTGCACCTTAAAGACAGGATTTCCCAATTTTCGATCAGTTGTGACAGAAATTCAGTCTTACGAGAGAGAAAACTCGCAAGCCTCATCTATGGATATCGGACCAACTCCGCTTAAACCACAACAAAACAATGAAAGTTTTTTTTTTACTATTCCTTTTTGCAGGTGATTGTTGACCAAACCAACCTATACTTCACCCAGACCAAACCAGGCCAGGAGTTTACGGAACTGGCGATTATGATTGTGACAAAGGGATTGACAGTCCTTCCACACCTGGTCACGTCGTCCATACTTCCATGATTACGCACGCTCTAAAATAATGATACGAAAACGATTTTACTGAATAATGCGGTACATTCACTTTACAGACAACATTTAAGCACCAGAAGCCCCAAACACCGACAAACTATACAAACTAGGCTCAGTCATAAATCACTTCAAGGCTGTCTTTCTGCAAAATTACAACCTCGCAACATATCGCCATAGATGAAGCCATGTTGGAATTCAAAGAAAGACATAGGTAAAATTTTGTTGCCTTTATTTTTTTAATATATTTTGTTTTAAATTTTTTGTTTTTGTTTTATTTTTTATTTTTTTCTGTTGACAAATTTTGTTTTTGTTTGTTTCTCATACATGCTTTTTTGTTGGTGTCCATTTTCAACACAATAAACTTACCTTCGAATTGTTTAGTTTTTTCTAGTCAATGGCAGTAGGATCCCTCGAAACCCATGAAGCGCAGAATCAAAATATGGACACTTGCAGACTCTATTACTGAATATGTTTATAATTCCAAGGTGTATTTAGGCCTACATGCAAATCAAGATAACAGCCAACTAGGACTCAATGCTGAGAGATGTTGTCCTGATGCAACAATTATTACGTGGACTGTGAAATCTGCACCTTAAAGACAGGATTTCCCAATTTTCGATCAGTTGTGACAGAAATCTATATAATCTATATCATCACCTGTATTGCGACTGATTTTTTACATCAATTCCGCTAGTGAAGGATCTTAAAAGACATATAGGTATGTCATGCATTCATTAGTAATCTGTATTGCTGCAAGTCTGTTTATGAATCTTCACTGATCTCTTTGATGCACTTTCTTTATATTTCTCTTTTTCTTTATTTCATCTATAAGATTATACTGCTGTGGAACTGTTAAGACATGACAAAAAAGTACTCAACCAAGAACTCAACATGAAAGCCAACGAAGACAACATTGAACGTGGACAAACTTTTTTCTCAACAAACGACGATGGATTCTGCCAATACGCATGTAAAGATAAAAAACTCATATTTTATTAGTAGCGCACACTCCAGCCATTTACCACTTACATCTGTAACACGAACAATCGACAAGCAAGGCAACAAAAGAGAAATTCCATGTCCACAGGGCAGAAAAACGGCGCTGTCGGTTTGCCTAGATAACCCGCAGAGCCATGAGATAAATATACATTGTGTTACATAGTATTTAAATATTTATAAATGAGCACATCAACTACCATGACAGCGTCCAGAAAGGAAAGCTTGCAAAAACAGCTCAGCTGACAGTGGCTGTCTTACATGGATCATGTGTGGTTTGACTCTATAATTAGTGCAGGCTGTTAAAACAAACAATTATCTAGCCTATTCCCAATGTCTGTTTATGATGCCCGATTTGTTCTTCAGCTTTGGTGGGAAAAAATTACGCAAGATATCAGACATTTTTCTCTATTTTCATAGCCAATATAGAGAAATCCCACTAGAGATCAACAGACGTATTAAAGAGAGGATTCATTAGCATATGGTTCCGGTGGTGGAAGAAGTCTTCTCGGATAAGGACTCTAAACCGTAGGCCCAGTGTACACAATTGGCTCGTATGTACTTTAGAGAACCCAGCACATCATTCAAAAAGAGTAGGGGGTTACCCCGGTGTACTGGTCCATCTCTAGTCCCCTGTCTGGCCACAGAAGGAGCGCTCACGACGCGGCCCATGTCAGGTAACCATCCATCCAACCTGCGAATCCTTCTACCACACTACATAAGCTAGATCATACACACTAGCTACGTAGTGACTCGAAAAGAAGAAGCGTAGCAAGATTATTTATTTCTGGATCTGTTGTGCAGTAGACAAAACAATAGAATGTTTTTGAGACATGCGAAATCCAGAGGTGGTGGTGGTAGTATAGTTGGGTTATCGGGACTATTAACTAATTATGATGCTTATCAACGTTGGACACAAACTCTTGAGAGTTTGCTAATTTACAAACTACATTCAGCATGGCAGATATGTTTACAGAATCTCGTCATGGGTGAAAGCATCGAGAAGTATGTCAAGCACAGAGACTACGAAGTGAAAAGTCTGTATCTAAAGTGGTTGATGAATGGCTTCTGTAACCCATTTAAAAAGGAAAAAAAATTAAAAGGAAAAGTTGTATATTGTTTCATCAGGTTCTGCAGTTTCAACAGAAGTGGAAATAGATGTTTTGAGAGCAGAAACAGATGCGCCTCATTACCCTTGTGTTAAATGTTGTCTAATCCAGATTGTGCAATCGCAGACAAGGACATGTTGTTAATTTATGCATTATACTGTAATTAGTTGCGTTTATATCTGAGACTTGAGTGAGTTTACATCAATCACTCTCGTTCAAACTTCACAATTATTCAGAACTGGTTTACAAATTTCATTATCAACGTGTACACTGTTTCGCTCATTTTTTTTTACTGAATTGGAAAAGCCGCATTACCTGGGCCGATTTAGTTGAGGAAATAAACGGATACGGACAATTATACAAAAGATCCCAGATTACGGCCATTAAAAGTGTGGCTATGCTGCTCGGTTTCTGCGTAAAACATAATGCTACAGACGCAACAATGTTTAGTCTCTTGAACATCATTCGACTGCACTTGCCTCCCATCAAAGGTGCCAAGCAAGTGAAACATCTTCGGTCTTTTTACTTTTTGAAGAAGATATTCGATGTAGGGAAATAAAAGCAAATCACTAAGTATGAAACATGCAACCTTTGTGGAAGCTTTTTAGAAAATGAATCAACATGTCCAGGGTGCAAGAAACAGCAGAAAAATGATGAATCATCATATTTCTTAACCCTGGATGTTGCCAGTCAGTTGGAAGAGATACAAATGCGAGTAATGTGCTTTAAACCAATTTAGACAGGAAAATAATGTGTTAACCATATTTTAAACTATCACTTAAGCAAATGCCAAAATAATAATTACTATATTAATAATATATTATTAGTAATGGTCGACTTATACTGTTATAGAGCCCATACGTCTGCGTTAATGTCAACATGAATAAGAATAAAAAACGATTCTCAAAATATGGTTAACCAAAGTATACCGTAAAACTTTGAATTGAAGCTGTAGGTTCTTTAAATTTGTTTACACAAAATTGGGGTGGGCTTCTTTCCGAGGCTACTTTTTCAAATTAAAGTAAAGAGGGGGGTTTCTTTTCAAAATGAATGCTGTAATTTTGGGAATTACTACTAAAAAACAATAAGGGTCACTGTAAATGACTGTATTAAACAGCATTCAATCACCTATTAACTACTTCATAAACCAAACATGCTTTTTAATTTTTGTAGTGCTTACAGTATACTGTACTATCTCGACAAAAGCCCATGCTATCTTTTAAATAAGCCCATGGGCTTCTCTTTGAGATGGGTTTCTTTGCGAGGCTACTTTGCAAACTAAAGAGGGGCTTCAATTCAATTAATTTTATTTTCATATTTTAGGTGTTGATGTCTCTGGGAAAAGAATCTGGATAAAGATACTGGCAGCAACAATGGTTTACCAGCTATATGTATGGCCAAAAGCACATCACAATTAAATGCGCAGTATGGATGCAGAAGGTGTGAAGAGGAGGGAATGGTGGTTAGAAAGGGAATAGTCCAGTCCGAAATGTAGCAATATCTGAGGTTGCATTTTTTTTTGCTATATTTTTTAAAAATTGGATATGATGTAGAGTAGACATTGATAAATCAAAAAAGTATGTGCAACATTTTTTTTTCATACGTAAGGGGGTTGCCAGCAGTTTCAAAATGGCCGCCATTTTTTCCTAAAATTGTCACTAATATTGAAAGATTATGTTATTAAAATGCAGCATTCAATTGGAAATTCACTCATAACAATGACAACAGTTTTTGAGCTGTTACAATTTAAAATGGCTGCCATTTTCCATTATTTTAGCTTTTTAGCATACATATTAATATAATAACCGATCTGTACTGTATACATACATATATACATATATGTACATATACATACATATATATATATACATATAGATTAAAAGGCAAAATACTGGAAAACAACAATGCTGTGGGAAAAAATGGCTGGATCTCAGTAGAGATACAAAAATGATAAGAAACAGCTAAAAAGTAAACGTAAGTAAACAGCCAGAAATAGAACGAGAGCTTTCAGACAACACTAGTCCTTCCGAAGTGGCGAGTGAGTGAGGGTAGAAAAAGCTGGATGGTATAAAGTGAGAATTTCACGCAAGCATGATTGGAAACAATAGGCTGGGTGAGATTAGAATAAACAGCCTAAACAAGTAAACAGAAAGGCCAAAACTAAACTTTAGAGGCAAGCCTCAATAAATAAGCCAAATCATTTATCCAGAATAAATTGAAATGCCATTGGTTTAATTTAGTGTACTGGGAGAACGTTCCGTATATATATACATATATAGACATATACATATATATATATATATATATATATATACATATATATATATATATACATATACATATATATATAATGTGTGGGTGTGTGTGTGTGTTAGTATTATGTAACCATATTACATACTGTGATTTACTTATATTTACCTACATCAGTGATTTATAATATGCAAATTTTCATTATCACTTTCTTCATCACTATCACTGTCTGATGAATCAGAAACACTCGACAACAATAGAAAGTTGTTGCAGAAACTCCCTTCCGCTTCGCAGTTACACATCTCAGTACACTGAAGATTATTTCTCCTACACGTGCATGTATTATTTCAACATGTACATATTGAACAGGTACATCTGATAAGCTCAGCAATTGTTTCAGGGGCAGCCTGCTTTTCTGACAAGACAGGTCTCAATTTACTATCTTCCATAACCCAGCCCAGTTTGCATGGATCAGGGATTTCTGGATGAATAACAGTATACCTCCATATATTGGCCTGCAGATGTACACGCAATATATGCTGATGTAAGGCTCCTACAGTTGGTGGCAGCTTATCTACACCTTGATTGTTTGGCAGAGTTTTGAATCTTTTCCATCATAAAGTTGAGGCATCTATCCATGCCCCCCTGGATACGAGCCTGATTATTACAGGGCATATAAATGGTGTTGGAAAAAAACAGCCCTTAAGATGTTTATGAATTCACCAACACATGTTTACATGCTTTGGCCAAGCTTGGGATCATTTAATGTGAGAATGGGATGCAAGGAGTTTTTGTGTAGTCTTCTCTGAACAAAGAAAGTATCTGCTAAAATGCCTCAATTTTACGATGGAAAAGATTCAAAACTCTGCCAAACAATCAACAGTACATTAAATTAGTTTCTTAGATTTTGTAAACTTGTATCCCTTATGTCATATTCATTGAAAAACAAAATTGTTTTACTTATTGAATCATTGCTGAGAACAGAGTAAATGTGAGAGGTACCTGTTCAATACCACTCTCTCAGTAAACTTTATTGTTTCTCTCATTTTTTTTTCTTTAAGTTTACTTCAACTTATAGTACCAGCACACAACAATGTTTGAGTCAATCGCCCTGTCTCTTATACACATCTTATATATACATATACACACATATATATATGTATATATCATATATATGGTAATGATAATAACAGCATATAATTATAATTATAATTATATAATTATAATTGCATATAACTAGCTCTATCACAGTTTTTGATAAGGACATGATGGAACATGTTCCATCAATACTCATAGGTACCTAAAAAACCCAAAAATGTAGAGATGTGGCAGATGCATCATGGCCCCTCCTAGCCCCTCCTAGCTAATGGACTAGGTATTATAAAGTTGGATTGGAATAGTTTTGGTGGGCATCTTCTCTCAAATCTCATACACAGGACTGCTCTGCCAATTGTGTTGAATGTCTTGGTAAGATCAACGAAGGTGATGTAAGGCTGTCTATGTTGTTCCTTGCACTTCTCTTGCAGTTGGAAAGTGAAAAGATCACGTCCACTGTCGTGGATCGGTGTCTTGCTCTAAGCCCACACTGAGCTTCTGGATAAACAGTCTGCAAGTTGCTGGAGTCTCCTGAGGATAACTTTGGCAAAGGCTTTTCCTGTAACACATAGGAGCGAAATACTGTGGTAGTTGTTTAACAGTCCCCACAGTCACCTTTACTTTTGTAAAGAATAATGATGTTCGCATCACGCATGTTCTGAGGAATGGTTTCTATCCAACAGAGCAGAAGAAGATCATACAGATATGGCAGTAGGCTCGGTTTTCCATACTTAATTATTTCAGCTGGAATCCCATCCTTACATGCTTTTCTATTTGCCAGTGCTGTAAATCAAGTGCTGTAGGTGCCCCTTACCAAAATGAGAATTCATTCCAATTGGTTCCAATTGGGAATCGGTTTCAATAGGGTTCAATTGTTTTTCAATTGGAATGAATTGTTCCAATTAAAAAAAAAAAATTCCAATTGGATTTTTTTTTTTAATCCAATTAGTCCCAATTGAATGATGCATTTCCAATTGGAATTTTTTTAAAAGCCCAATTGGAATCAATTGGACAGGAATCTCCAATAGGAAATTTGAAGAAATCAATTGGATAACAAAATTTCCAATTGAGAGTTTTAAAAACTCCAATTGGAAATAATTAGATAACCATTGTCCAATTGGATATTTTTTTAAAAACCAATTGGACAACAAATGTCCAATTGGTATTTTGAAACAAATCCAATTGGAACCAATTGGAAAACTCATGTTGACCGACTAAAACCATTTGTTGAACAAACCGTCAGAACAGGGTATGGCCGTAAGATCAAACCTCCTGCTAGGTATGATAATTAATTCCACAGGGTATGACTTGTAACAATTTACATCTATTTTGCAATTAGATAACCACTGTCCAATTGGATATTTTTTTTAAACCAATTGGACAACAAATATCCAATTGGAAGCAACTCATGTTGACCGACTAAAACCATTTGTTGAACAAACGCGGTATGGTATGGCCGTAAGATCAAACCTCCTGCTAGGTATGATAATTAATTCCACATGGTATGATTTATAACAATTTACATCTATTTTGTATTTTCAGTTGTTTTAAATCTCTTTATATTTAATTTCTTATGGAAGGAGTTTTAGAATCTGGTTTTCGGTTGTTTAATTGATCAATACTTAATTTTATTTGGTTCATTGTAAAGATAGAATTACAGTACATTAAATTAGTTTCTTAGATTTTGTAAACTTGTATCCCTTATGTCATATTCATTGAAAAACAAAATTGTTTTACTTATTGAATCATTGCTGAGAACAGAGTAAATGTGAGAGGTACCTGTTCAATACCACTCTCTCAGTAAACTTTATTGTTTCTCTCATTTTTTTTTCTTTAAGTTTACTTCAACTTATAGTACCAGCACACAACAATGTTTGAGTCAATCGCCTTTTCTTGACTATGTGATATTATTTGTGTTTTACTTTGTGATAGTATTTATATTACGGTGTCTTGAATGGATGATACAATATTTGTGTTCTATTTATCATGCCGACTATTGGCCCTCTATCAAGTTCCATTTAGTGTCATTCCTGAACATGATTTATTTATCAAGGGATTAAATGTCCTGCGACCAGGCAAATCGAATGCTTTTAACTATATGTTGTAAAACTAGTAGTATTAATATTATGTTATGCTTTGCTAGTAGAATATATTTTATTTCCATTTACTTGAATTGTACCGTATTCCAACTGCTGATATTTTTTTTAAAAGTAATTACCATAGTACACAGTTTTAATTCTGTAAGTTCCTTGTTACAATTATACCAATCACTACCGCTCCACATTTTATTTTAATTACAGTAAGAAGTGGAACACTTCTTTGATGGAGGGGGAATAATGTAACCTTGCTAAGGAATTGTACTTTAATTATTTGTAAAATATACACTTTTGAACTTCCGTAAAGCAATGTCATGGTATCATGGTCAACCACTAACATTCCAATCTAGAGCAAGGAGGGTCGGAATACACATTAACCTAGTGCAAGTATGACCACTCCACCTTAATGGTTATCATGGTGACTAGTTTCCCATAAAATAGATAGCAAAGATAGAGAAAAGAGGGAACATCGTTAGAATGATTGGAGAATTATGTAAAAAATTAAAATCCAATTCGGCTTTGTTCAAACGAAGAGTAATCTCTTCATATTTCCTTAATAAAGAAACTGGTAATCTTCTTGAACTGAAATCCTTGATAATAGAACCAAATGGACGTAAGTTGACAAAAAATACAACGCATTTTAAAAATAACACAAAAGATTTAATGGCAGACATGTTTCGGGTTACCTTCAACCCATCATCAGTTAACAAAAAATAAAACAGAAATGAACCAAATACTCTTGTAGACTATATGTATATAGGTAATTATCATGCTGAATATTAAATAGATAGATTGATTTGTTTGACAATAAGTTTGACCAACTATAGTAACTCTAAAATCTGGACTAAGTGTAGCTAATTATTATATATATTATTCTGAATATATAATTGAATACCGTGATTTGTTTAACCAAAGGTTAGTAAAGCAATATTAAGTCTATAATATGGACAAGTGTAGCTAATTATTATGTAGAATATATAATCAGGTACATTGATTTGTTTGACAAAAGGGTGTGAAGCTACAGTTAAATGCAAGGTAACATTGCATTATAACTATTGCTTACGTGTATATTTAAATAAGCTTTAAGTTAACATGTTTAATCTGCAAATTAAGATCAGGATTGTTCCATTTTATGTAAAGGGATTCTTTGATTTTCAATTTGATTTCAGTATCATGTCTATAATAAATATAGGTCTCCAAGGCGTTGGAATTATGCGAGAAAGAGTGGGGTTAAATGAAGACAGCTTGACAAGGTGAGGTGGGTTAAAAGCTACAAGAGAAATGGCTGAAAGAATCCCTGAACTTAAGGATGATGTGCTAGAGTCTGTGAAGCCCTGTATTGAATTGCTGGAGAATGTTATGGAGCATCTCAAGTTGAAAGACCAGCTTCAAAACTTTCAGTCCTGCTAATGAGGATGAGATAGATGAATTATGGAAAAACATGTTACAGGTATAAAGTTTAATATTTGTTGGCAATAGAGTACACAAAGTAATGTCAATAAATAATAGATATTATGCAGTATACAAGGACAATTTTAATTAAACAAAATTAATTTGCTATTTTAAGATAAGAAATATGCACTTTACATTTATTTCATAATTAATCTAATATTATTATTTCAGACAGGTTTGATACATCAAAAAGTGTGTGCATAGAATACAGCTACTGAATAAATTTGTTTTAAAATTGTTTTAATGGGTACTGTTTTCATTGAAATTGTCAGTATTTATAGCTTATGAAATTTATAAAACCAAATTGTCACTCTTTTTAATAATTATTTATGACATGACAAAGAGATTAAGATTAATTACTACTGAATTAAATTACTACTGAATTAACTTTTAACAATATCATTTTACTATAAACAAATTACTGTACATGGTAAAGCAATAACAATAGTTACAGAACAGTGTGGTATGTTTTAATTGTTTTTTCACAGGAAACGACAGAGAACCACCGACCTTCGATGAAAGACACTGGATCTAAAGGCCATGGATGTCCGTTCAGTCTGTCTGCTCAAACTGCGAAGAATGTTGGCATAGTTATTCAATGTGAGGAATGTGGGAAGTGGTGATGTATGCATGCCACGAAGAAAGTTACCGTGAAGACACGACAGAACCTTGAGATGCTACTTGAGACGGCACTTTATAGTTGTGCTAGTTTGGCTGAAGTTGAATTGATGGAAGATAATCTGTTCATAGAAGTTTACATAAGAACAAACTCAACATGTAACACACCCATTGAGTTAACTTACTACTCTGCAACATATGAAGATATTTGAATTCATTGTGGTTCAACAGAAGACCTGCAGATTGTAGAGAATTACTATCCACACACAGTGCTTGGAATGTAATGAAAATGGGCGAAAGAAGCAGCAAAAGAGAGGAAAGAAATTTGTTGAGTAATAAAAGCTCCACTGATGATATATTTAGCCAGCATTTTCAGTTATGCACAACTCAATCTGCAGTATTAAAATTACCGTAAAGTACAGGTATATATTTTATGTGTTTTTCAACTGGTGTCAAGTGGTGCTCAACATTATTTAACAACTTACAACGCACCTTGCAATATAAGTTTTTAAACGTCAACGTAATAGTGTTTACTGCTGAGTACAGTATATTGTTGTCTTGCTTTTTTTTTTAGAATTTTCATGTAAATGTATCTACTTTTATCAATATTTTATTTTTGTCTTTCAACTGGTGTCAAATGGTGCTCAAAATTATTAAACAAGTTATAACACACCTTGCAATGTAAGTTTTCAAATGTCAATGTAAATAGTGTTTACAGTATCCTTTTTTTCCCCTTATTTTTTATTATAGACTGTCGATGCAACTGGTAGTACCCACCTTTATCAATATTTCATTTTGTCTTTCAAATGGTACTCAAAATTTGTTTAACAACTTACAACACAACTTGCAATATAAGTTATTAAACGTCAATGTAAATAGTGTTTACAGTATACAGCTTTTTTTTCATGTTTTTAATTATTATAGACTATTGTTGCAACTTGTAGTACCTACTTTTATCAATATTTAATTTTTTTCTTTCAACTTGTGTCAAATTGTGCTCAAAATTATTTCAAAACTTACAACACACCTTGCAATAGAAGTTTTTGAACGTTTGTAAATAGTGTTTACGGTATAGCTTTTTCCCTTATGTTCATATATTATTCTGTTGGTGCAAAAGTAGTACCTACTTTTATCAATATTTAATTTTTGTCTTTCAGTTTTTGAATGTTTATGTTAATAGTGTTTACAGTTTAGTTATTTTCCCTTGTCTTCTTACAATTATTTTGTTGGTGCAACTAGTAGTACATACTTTTATCAATATTCATTTCTTTAGTTTGTAATGCTCAACTTTAAAATGGTTCTGAAAATACTTATTATGCCTACAGTACATTCTTTGTCTTGTGTTCAGTTTAGAGTGTAACTGAAATAATATTAGAAAGGAAATTTACAGTTTCTTTTGTCTTATTGTTAATTAGGTTTTTCGAATGCCTTTGGTTGCAAAAAATATTGTACAATAGAGGAAAAAAACTCCCCCCTACTCGATTTTTTTTCAGTTGGTGTTGATTAACAAGTATATTTTTTTATTTGGCCTTATTCATATTTATATAATGAACACTTAATAGTTAGTTTAAATTTGTAAAAATGTTGTCGGTCTCACTCTCTCTGTTATCTCATCTTCACATGTCGTAACAGTAACAACTATCGTTTTAGATTGCTGTTCGAAGTTGCCAGGCTAGTATTGATGATACCCCATTCCAATGCTGGTATTGAGACTTGTCTATTCTCATTAGTGAATAAAAACAAATCCGAAAGCTCTGACAGAAATCGTTTAGATATAGAAGGCTCTCTCTATACTAACTGTAAATTTAGAAAGACCAGAGTCCACAGAAAAATGCTTTAATTTCATGCCAAATGAAGGCCTACTTAAAGAGGCCAAAACGGCAACCCAACATAAGGACCCAGTCTAATACTGCTATATTTGTAAGCATTAATGATGACATTAATTATGTAATCATCAGAAATATTGAATCCCGACACAATGGCGTATGGAGTATGTTTATACTATCTTATCTGAGATTAATCAGTGGACCTTTCGGCATTGTTTGTAAGATCGGTCTTTTGCAAATGTTACCGATTTGAGTAAAACTACTGTACCATCTTCATCATGATTAGCTACTTGTATATTATTATACCACCAAGTTCTTGCTTTACCGGTAATAAATGTTTAAAAATATTTTTAATTACTATACTGTAGTATCTTTTTTGCCTGTCGGTCTGAATTTGAACATGTCGTAGACAAGGAAATACATGTATACTGAACGCTTGTGGTGGAAAATCCCTGATAGTGTTAATTAATGTGACTGTATACTTCCTTGTTTTCCTTAAATTTACTGTCTAAGATCAATGAAATCAGTAGCAAAAATGGCCAGACAAGCTTCCAGGGCCCTTAAAGGCCCCTGACCCGCAGCCAGTTGCGCGTTTCTTCGCAACGTGAGTTCTCATGGATTTTATTTTTTAAATGTTGGCTACCTATGGCATATTAGGCTGTTATTTTTAGTCTAGCCTTGTCTATGTTCTGTTTTTTGACCATTAATGACATTAGGGTCATTCCGTGCCAACTCAACAAATGGGATGGCTGGGTACCGTCTCAGATTTTCTTGAAACTCGGATATGATGTGCACCAACATGTCTAACGAACAAACCCAAAATTTGACTTGCCAATTCCAAGTCGTTTAGAAGTTATGGCCATTTGAAATTTTAGGGTCATACCCCTTTTTAGCTATCAATTATGACATATTTGTAAAGTTGCATTTTCAATTAGACATATCTTCAAATAGAATAAAGATAATTAACTGAAAATTGATATCTAGAC
>NW_022747665.1:57041-57809 GCF_011630105.1 Anneissia japonica | reverse complement strand
GTTACGAAAATATTGGTTCGTAAAGACCCTAACTTATTTGGTTGCGTAATTTTTCTTCCATATTTAGACCCCATTAAAATACCCAAATCAGTTATTAAATGGTTCTTATGCACCAAATTCTTAATATATAGTTGGAAATGTTTCGCCACAAAAAATTCCGGATTATTAACTTGTCATTTTAAGGGGTAATCGTAGGTCAAAATGTCATTCGGGACAAAAAATGCACAAAAATGACTCGTTTTTATGGTGACCTTTGACCCTGTGGGCAAGTACGCTTGTTGTTAAAACTTGCACCATTAATTAATTTACATATGATGATCAGATGTTCCAAATATCAGCTTGGTGTCTTTATCCCTTCATGTTTAAAAAGCGATTTGAAAAGGGGTATATTTTTCAATTTGTGACAGTATCAGTGCGTAGATGTGATAAAATAAATTTTTGAATAATGATAATATTAAAAATAATCTGCCTAGACCCTTGAAACTTACAATTCTAAAACAACTTTATGTGTTTATTTCAGGCATGAAGTTCGTTAAGGGATATAGTGTTTCATTAGTAAGATATGTCCCCCCAAAAATGGCCCAAGTGCAAGAATTGCGCAATAAAATTGTATTTACTGTTGATTTCAAATGAGCATAATATTATCCGTGTACTGTCTAGAGCCGTGAACTTTTTATTCTAGGACAACTTTTTATGTTGATTTCAGTTATGCAGTCTGTTAAAGGGATAAATTGTTTAATTAGTAAGATATTATGCCCCAAAAACGGC
>NW_022747665.1:35226-56164 GCF_011630105.1 Anneissia japonica | reverse complement strand
GGTAATCGTAGGTCAAAATGTCATTCGGGACAAAAAATGCACAAAAATGACTCGTTTTTATGGTGACCTTTGACCCTGTGGGCAAGTACGCTTGTTGTTAAAACTTGCACCATTAATTAATTTATATACGATGATCAGATGTTCCAAATATCAGCTTGGTGTCTTTATCCCTTCATGTTTAAAAAGCGATTTGAAAAGGGGTATATTTTTCAATTTGTGACAGTATCAGTGCGTAGATGTGATAAAATAAATTTTTGAATAATGATAATATTAAAAATAATCTGCCTAGACCCTTGAAACTTACAATTCTAAAACAACTTTATGTGCTTATTTCAGGCATGAAGTTCGTTAAGGGATATAGTGTTTCATTAGTAAGATATGTCCCCCCAAAAATGGCCCAAGCGCAAGAATTGCGCAATAAAATTGTATTTTACTGTTGATTTCAAATGAGCATAATATTATCCGTGTACTGTCTAGAGCCGTGAAACTTTTTATTCTAGGACAACTTTTTATGTTGATTTCAGTTATGCAGTCTGTTATTAAAGGGATAAATTGTTTAATTAGTAAGATATTATGCCCCAAAAACGGCACAAGTGCAAGAATTGTGCAATAAAATTGTGTTACGATTGATTTCAAATGAGCATAATATTATCTGTGAACGGTCTAGAGCCATGAAACCTTTCCTTCTAAGACAACTTTTTGTGCTGATTGCAGTTATGCAGTTTGTTGAAGGGATAAATTGTTCTCCCAAAAATGGCCAAGTGCAAGATTGTGCAATAAAATTGTGTTTATTATATTATTGATTTCAAATGAGCATGATATTATCCATGTACTGTCTAGACAGCCATGAAACCCTTCCATTCTAGGACAACTTTTTGTGCTGATTTCAGGTATGCAGTCTGTTAAAGGGATGCATTGTTTAATTAGTAAGATATTTTGCCTAAAAAATGGCCCAAGTGCTAAAATTGCGCAATAACATTGTGCGACTATATACTGATATATTTCAAATGAGCATAACATTAACAGTGTACTGTTTAG
Organism: Anneissia japonica; assembly: GCF_011630105.1. NCBI lineage: Eukaryota > Metazoa > Echinodermata > Crinoidea > Comatulida > Comatulidae > Anneissia > Anneissia japonica. Next base: position 55,126 of record NW_022747665.1, on the reverse strand, counting down.
AACCATGAAACCTAAATTCTAGTACACATTTGTATGCTTATTTAATTCATGACGTCGCACATGGTATTCATGATGCCTGTTGTGTTGAGGAGTGAATTGTGCATGATAATTGCATTATGACGTGGTTATTCATAGGTAAAGTTTCTGCTTGCTATAGATGCTTTTATGCAATTTTGGACTCTGTTGTTTTATTCTTCTTTTTTTTTTGTTGTTTTTCCTTGCGAAACTCTTCTTTTCATGTTTGATGAAAAGAAAAAAAACCTCCCTCCCTGCCATGAAAATTGATAACATAAGGATGCTAACCAATTGTTTTATTTTACATTGCCTAATTTAATAATTTTTTCTATGTGCCCTAATGTGGAAAAGGGGTACCTCCCTCCAAACCCTTACCCTCATGTCTGATATATTGTTTATTCTTAATTTTGCATCACTTTTATCTTTTACAGGAAGAACTAGTTCTTGTGAAAAATTATGGGAGGTGCCGTTTGAAATGATCAACTTGCAGGTACCGGCCCAACCAAAAAATGAAGAGTTAAAAAAGAATGAAGATTTACTATTTGTTACTAGAAAGATCCTGAATGTCGAAAGTCAGCGGCTCGAAATTGAAAGGCTGAACATCGAAAAACGACGACTAATAATCGAAAAAAACCGACGGGATCTTGAAAAGCAAAATATGTAGATACAGTATACACTTTTGTACTGTTTTCTTCCTTCACAGTTTTTGGTAGTTTTAAGGCCACCTTTGATACCATAGGTTTTCAATTATAATGCAATGCTCCTTTAACTTTGATATTTGACCACTTCTTTATCTTCTCAATTGTTATGGATATATCTCCAAGAGCCCGAAAATCATTAGTAACCACTCACCATGCTCTCTTCTTTTTTTGGGTTGCGGGAGGGAGGAGGTTGATGAGGGATGCTTACACAAACTCCCATTTTCCATCCACAATTGCAGTTATTCATTCACAGAGAAGTTAGTATTCCTCATTATTATTTCTTATGATTATGATTATTATTATTATTATTATTATTATTATTATTATTATTATTATTTATAAAGTTTGTGTACATTGTATACTGTACTCAGTTTGATAAATTAGACCGAATTAGCGACGAAAGATGACGTCATCACAATTTGGCCGAGTAGATATAAAATTTTAAACAAAGCCTAAAAGTCCTATTCTATAACGTTGCGAGTTTTTTAATGGTCCAGGAAAACAAGCAAAAAAACAAAAGTACGCGGGTAAGATACTTTATTAAAACATTGGTAGGTTAAGGAAGGTTCATAGAGCCATCATAAGACGTTGATTTGATTTTCATGTAAAATTAAGTTAAATATACATAGAGTTTTTACAGGCTAGGCCTTGGCCCCTGACATTTGTTGTATGACAACGCGACATGGCTGGATGTGATGATTGCGTGAGGCCTCGCCACGATTTCCTGACAGTTTCATTTACTTGTTTAGACATCCAGTCTGCCAAAGTTATTGGTGTGAATTTAGGAACATTATTCAGCACAAAAAGTTATTCAAAATTAATTTTATCACATTTACGCACTGATACTGTCGCAAATTGAAAAATATACCCCTTTTCAAATAGCTTTTTAAACATGAAGGGATAAAGACACCAAGCTGATATTTGGAACATCTGATCATCATATGTAAATTAATTAATGGTGCAAGTTTTAACAACTCGGGTACTTGCCCACAGGGTCAAAGGTCACCATGAAAACGAGGCATTTTTGTGCATTTTTTGTCCCGAATGACATTTTGACCTACGATTACCCCCTAAAATGATAGGTTAAAAGTCCGGAATTTTTTGTGGTGAAACATTTCCAACTATATATTAATAATTTGGTGCATAAAACCCATTTAATAACTGATTTTGGTATTTTAATTGGGTCTAAAAATGGAAGAAAAATTACGAAACCAAATAAGTTAGGGTTGTTTACGAACCAATATTTTCGTAACGGGGTCCGGTATACCAAAAGTCATGTTATATTCCTGTTCTACAGCCAAAAGTTAATCTAGATATCAATTTTCAGTTAATTATCTTTATTCTATTTGAAGATATGGCTAATTGAAAATGCAACTTTACAAATATGTCATAATTGATAGCTAAAAAGGAGTATGACCCTAAAATTTCAAATGGCCGTAACTTCTAAACGACTTGGAATTGGCAAGTAAAATTTTGGGTTTGTTCGTCAGACATGTTGGTGCACATCATATCCGAGTTTCAAGAAAATCTGAGACGGTATACCCAGCCATCCCATTTGTTGAGTTGGCACGGAATGACCTGTATATATATATATATATATATATATTTACTGTATACACACACTATGCAGTACTCAATATCTGTCACCCTATAAACTTTATATCCCTTGTGCATCGTTACATATGTTGGTCGTCATCCATAACTCAATGTTGTATTTTTATATTTTAGTACAACAAACAGGACATTAAATGGACTCCAACTCTATGAGTGGGATACTGGTGTGCATAATAGGATAAGCGTTGGACAAAGGCGACTAAACAGAATTACACATGAACATGTCTACCTCATGCCATCACATCTTATGAAGGTGTACTTGGCAGTTCAGGTATAGTGTATTTATTTTACAATTGTTAGTGATAGATTTTGGGAAAGGGCGTAGTCTCCTCTCTTACCAGCAAGAAACATTTTCTGGAAACTTTAAAATCCCCCACGGGAAATAAGTCTTCTTTAGAATTTTGTGGGTTATCCGTCTTTACACCGAATAAATCCATCCATCCATCCAGCTCTTTTGCGAACTTCATTTCATTATCAAACAATCTATATAATGTGCATTAAATTATATTTATGCCAATTTTATTGCAATAATGTTTCGTAACAATTTATTTAGAATGCGTCTTTGAAAAGCTTATAATTAGTGATGTGCATAGATATTATATTATATTTTCTTTCCGAAGTTGATTGCAAGCTGCAATGAGAATTGTTCGTTTGTTTTTTTTTTTTTCAGGTTTTGAGCTCCTCCATTGCTAACACATTCGCAGCTCAGAGCTGAACAGACACTTATTCAACTCAGACATTTGTAAGAATGATGGATCAGTTTTTTGACTGCATGAATGTTTCCAGACCATTCAGCAAATAAACAAAGCCATCGACAAAATCAGGAAGGATGTAATATACAAAGAGAAAATTAAGCGTATCAAACTTAATGGTCCTAAAGCAACCATCCTAAGGGAGCGTAATCAAGGAACCTCAGACCTGATTGTCTGTGGCATATGCAATGGATTTTTCAGTAAAAACCGGATTTGGCACCACAAGAAAGAAAAAAAATGGAAGTGATTCGAAGAAAGTAGAATCCCTTCTTGTCTCTACCATAGTGACACCAATAAACAACAAGGTGAATTTAAAATTTCAAACAGAAACACAAACATTTTAAATAAATTTCGTAATGATCCTGTTAGTAATTTGTGCAGAACAGATATACCGATAAAACAATTTGGGAAAAAGTTGTGGTCAAAATCTATTAAAAGGGAAAAATCTGTCACAATGAATGAAATGAGACGGTTGGGCCATCTAACTATCACGTTGCGAGAAGTCGCCAATGACAATAGTCTGACTGGTGAAGATTTAGTTAGAAAGGAGCAGCTAAACAACGTAGAATGTGCCTTAGACAAGATAACGAGAAAGGAAGATTGTGGTCTGAAAAGACACCAAGCTGATATTTGGAACATCTGATCATCATATGTAAATTAATTAATGGTGCAAGTTTTAACAACAAGCGTACTTGCCCACAGGGTCAAAGGTCACCATGAAAATGAGGCATTTTTTTGCATTTTTTGTCCCGAATGACCTTTTGACCTACGATTACCCCCTAAAATGATAGGTTAAAAGTCCGGAATTTTTTGTGGTGAAACATTTCCAACTATATATTAATAATTTGGTGCATAAAACCCATTTAATAACTGATTTTGGTATTTTAATTGGGTCTAAAAATGGAAGAAAAATTACGCAACCAAATAAGTTAGGGTTGTTTACGAACCAATATTTTCGTAACGGGGTCCGGTATACCAAAAGTCATGTTATATTCCTGTTCTACAGCCAAAAGTTAGTCTAGATATCAATCAAACACAAACATTTTAAATAAATTTAGTAATGATCCTGTTAGTAATTTGTGCAGAACAGATATACCGATAAAACAATTTGGGAAAAAGTTGTGGTCAAAATCTATTAAAAGGAAAAAATCTGTCACAATGATCAATAGTCTGACTGGTGAAGATTTAGTTAGAAAGGAGCAGCTAAACAACGTAGAATGTGCCTTTAAGATAACGAGAAAGGAAGATTGTGGTCTGAAAGCAGGCTTGAGGCTAGGATTGGGATACTTGTTGAAGAAGTTGGCTAAGATCATGAAGGGGTATAATCTGATGAATAGCAAAAAAGAAGATGCTCAGGAGATGGATAATTTCTTGACAATTCTGGACCTAGAGTGGGACTTCCTTTTTAGTCGAAGTCAAGTCCTTGTCGAAGGAGCAACAGTCCATGCCACTTGAAGAGGACATTAAAGAGATTAAGGATTTTACTGTGTCATCCATAACATTCTCCACGATAACTCCAGGCTGATAAAAGAGTTCGCAAATGAATTGGCCTCACCGGCTTGACACAGATATACAACTCATGTTTGTCCAAAGGTGTCTTCCCCCGATCTTGGAAAAATGCAACTATAATTTCAATTCCAAAGGTACCGAATGCTTCAACAGTTAATGATTTAAGGCCAATATCTTTAACTCTGATTTTTGCTCGAGTTTTTAAATCTTTCCTTGTCAAATGGATTACCAATGACATCAGTGGTGTGATTGATCCAAAACAGTTTGGTAACGTTAAAGGTTCTTCAACCACTCATTACCTTGTTGATATGCTTTGCACATTGTTATCTGAGCTTGATAAACCAGGAAACTTTGGAACGATTTGCACAATTGACTTTTCTAAAGCTTTTGATTATGTTAATCATAACATTGTTTTTTGCAAGTTCATTAGCTTAGGGGTTGTAGATCCATTATACCTGTTCTTACTGATTTTCTTTTTAATAGATCACAGTGTACTAAATTTAAAGGTGTCACTTCTTCTGCTAAATTTATCTCATGTGGTGTGCCTCAGTCGAGAAAGCTTTAGCTCTCAAATTAAAAAGGATCGAAGTTAGAGGCAAAAGAGGGAGAACAGTTTCCATACTGTTGACAAAAGAGATGGTTTCCGACATTGATTTCCTGAATGAAATGCGTACTGGCGTAGGAGTATCTCAGGCAAACCCATATGTTTTTGCAAGACCTTATTTTGGGTCAACATTTCCTGTGAAGATAAGTGAATGCTATAGAAAGTATGCTGAAAATGTCATGCCAAAAATCCTGATTCAATTAGATCTACAAAACTTCGAAAACATGTCACTATTATGTCGCAGCTCTTAAGCTTACAGGACAATGAATTAAGACTTTATTGTATCTTATATGGGTCATGATGTCAGGGTTCATCATGAATTTTATAGGCTCCCGGAGAGTACCCTTCAATAAGCGAAGGTGTCTAAGTTACTAATTATGGTGGAAACTGGTCAGATAAGTGCATACAAAGGGAAATCTTTAAACGAAATCAATATCTCTCTGGAAGCAAGTAGGTTAATTTTTTTTACAAGTTTATTTTTCTAAATTAGACAAAAACCCCCAAAATGTACTTGTATAAAATTTTGAATTAAGTGACATTTATTTTTCAAAACAGATACATTGTAAAAAATATGTGACAACCATTATATAGGACACAGGTTTTCTAAGTATTGTATCTTTTTCACATTAAATTCATGCACACATATGGTAAAACAATGAAAACACTATTTTCGGATGCTGAATGTGGCATTAAGTCACACTTCTTAGCTGAATATAGTGAAACATGTAATATCAAAGCAATTGATCCAACAAATATCATTAAAAAATGTATCAGACTAAGATCCAATAACAGAAATGTGTTGTTTGAAATGAAATGCAAATTTTACGATGATTGAGATATTAAACATAGTCTGATAAACAGGAAATTTTGAGAATGTGTTCTTTGAAGAATTTCATCTAAATGTGTGTGTTTACATGTAACCAGCTAACCAAATTGTAGGCGAAAATTTATTTTTTTTAAATCAGTGCAACAACAAAGACACAACAAACGGAAATCAAAGAGCCACTTTACTATGAAGGGCGCACTCACTCTCGCTTATCTTGGCGGTTACAACGAGAAATTTATTCAGTGCGATAACAGACATAACAAACGGAAATCAAGTCACTTTACTCTAGAGGGCACACTCACTCTCATTGTCTTGGAGAGTACAACAACAAATTGGAACTTCGGCGTGTATTTTCAACAAAATAATAATTGTTTTGTATACTAAATTATAAAAACACTGAATTTATTTTCAACATAATATTGCATTTGTACTAATTATTTATTAGGGCAAATATACATTAAAACATGATATTACAAATTATGTTTTGCCCTAGTACCTGACGTGTTATCAAATTGAATACTTAGTACTTTTTCAACATGAGGCAAAAGTCCCTGTTAGCAGAAATGGTCTACTGTATAGTGAGCTGTCTGATAGTTTAGAGTGAGCTGTCAAATGGTCCAGAGGGAGCTGTTAGCAGCTCCATAAACTTAACTTTAATTGGTTTTAAGAATGTCCATTGGGAGTTAAGAAGAGAGTCCTGGCCAGCAACATAGCCTTTGGAATGTAAACAAGAAACCCATTACAATCATTAGGTACGTTCACATAAGCTATCGTGATAAACTTATCATGATCTATTCATCATGATAACTTTAGCATTTCGATCTCATGAATTAATTTATCACGATAAACTAGGTTACTCATGATGCATCAACGTGCTCCAGTAGATCACGATAAGGTGATTAAGCTGAGCACGTTACTTTATTCTGGTAGGTTCACATAAAGTGACTGGCTTGATCATGATCCACTAGATCACGTTAAATTCTGAATGTGAACCTAGCTACTCACTTCATCTCATGGGCTTCAGTAGCAATAAATAATTTAAGAACCCATCCCTATTCAACAAAACCAGCAGGATTTATAACCCCGGTTTTTCCAAAAGGTGGGTGACATGGACCAGTTCTGTTAACGGCTAAAATTGCAGCATGATTGAAAAAAAAATCGCAAGTAATTTGATGGGAATCGAAACCACAACCTCCAGATAACTAACCAAGAGTCTTAACCACTAGACACATAGTAGTGATGAATCCTGTCTCCAAATAGCATGTTACTGCAATTAACATAACATTATAGAAACGACAACACATTAAATAAAAATATTTATTGCCAATACAGTAAATGTTTTTTACAATAATTCAGTAAATGGTTTGTCCAACATTCAACTAATAAAATGACTACACTCATTACATAAAAAACACGTCGTATAGGCCTTATTTTCTCATTTTAAACTAATATTTGCATTAACATAGCATGCTAAAATAGAATTCAGAAAAAAAAAAAAAAGTAAAAACGTTCGTTAGGCACTTCGTGGTCGGGTTGCTCGTACCGCTTTACGAAATTATTACTATACTGTATTATAGAGGACGCGACATTATCGACCGACCTACGACTTTGTTGATCAGCAGATGAGCTATAGTATAACAGTTTCAAAAAAAAAAAAAAAACCACCGCGTTTTGCTGAAGCATTACTATACTAAAGAGGGCGCGACAATATCGACGACTTTCTTGACAGGATGAGCTACAGTAACAGTAAAAAGTTGTAACTGCTTTGTAGTAGTATCCAGTATTATACAACCAAAATTGTCATTGTTTCTAATCTTGTTTCTAATCTAATAACGTTTTTAATATAAACATTTTATTAAACTATACTACTTTCAACAAGACTTTCCATCACTTTCTTTAAAGCAACCTAATTAGAAATCACATCAGATTTAAAGCTAAGATAAAATCAATGGAATTTAATATGATTTTAAAATAGAAATTGCAATTTCCAAGTGAAGTGCTGCGAAGTACACTACATGGATTCACTTTGTTGCACAACATGATGGTTGCTTTGATAAATTTAACATTCCCTTTCAAGTGCTTATAATTTATATAAAAACATCAATTAAAAAATCAATTCCTTTTCAACACATTTATTCCCTTGCTCTATGCTTTCTACTGTAATCAGACAATATCACAATAAATCAAATAATGTGCTTTTATAGGCCTAAATAATTTTTTTCTTTTTATGAACAGAGAAGAAAATGAAGAGAAATTCACTGAATATTTCAAGGATGCAATAGTATGTGGCGTTGCCCCAAAAATGCAAACGTGTAAAGAAGTGCAAACAAAAAATTCCATATTGAATACTCGCACTTGGCAGAATATCAGGGAATTTTGTGGTTGCTGAGTGAAAAGGAAGTTAAGGAAAATGTCTAAACAACAAAAGTAATCCAAAATCTATGGTGTTGGTGCTTTCGACATCTAAGAAAATCCCTATGCTAAAAAAACATTTTTTCATCAATTGCCTCTGTTAGATTTTCTATTATAAGCGTTCATGACTGGTCGAACAGTTTTTACAGAATCTAAATTGTGTATCGTATTATTTTTACTACATTCAAGTATGATAATGTTTGGTCATAATACTCCTTCATCATGGAGAGACAGGGCAACATCGATATTGGTGTGTAATTTTGTATGTTATTATGTTCCCCTTTACAAATACGGTAGGTGTTTTTTGATATTTTTAGCTCACATTGAAATATACCAGTCACCAGCAAAACATTTATAATGTGGGATAGGTTTTGCAAGAGTATCAGAATAGAGTTTTATATTGTGCACCTAATGTCCTGCAGATTTGATGATGTGTAGTTTATCAATATATTTCTTTATATCTGTCTTTGACACAGGTTTTACCATGGAGGTATAAAATATTGTATACCTCCATGGTTTTAAAAACAGAACAACATTGCTTATTTTGACAGAAATACAGTTTTGGTACTATATTAGTTTGTTCCTTATTTTTAAGTAATCTTTTGCCTATGTTAACAAATATATTGTTAAAAGCCTCAGCTTTTGGTGTACTACATAATATATTTGTATTATTGGATATAACGTTTCCATTGCCATGACAATTGGATAGTTGTCATTATTAAATTGGTTTAATAATGACATTGATTACAGTAGCTTATATAATGAAGTTGATTTCATAGAAGAAATTTAAAAAAATGTCATATGTAACTAAAATTTTGTTTCTTTCACTCAACAGATTAAATAATCTGATTTGATCCCACTAGTTACATTAGTTTGTCATTTGCTGTATCTCCCTTAGCATTGCTGGATACTTTTTAGCAGTACATGTTTATTTATTTATTTTTTTTGGAGGTGACTTTTTGTTTTTAAATCCAAATAAGCCATGATGCTTTAGCTTTAGATGCAGGTAAATATAGGTACTTTTCATATGCCCTACATTGTCCTCATGGTGTCATAATCATCGTTAGCGTTGTCGTATTTATGGAGTGTGTCATCTTCACTGCAATGCATCACAAATCAAATAAAATCCTCTTTGTCATCATCGGTATCATCATCACAAGGGCTTTAAGGGCTTTGTATTGTACTAGTATTGTTTTCAAAACAACATTTTAGGACATTTTATTCGAGAAAAAGCCAATTGAATGAGCTAATTTACAAAATGATTTAAAACCCAATGACTGGTAGAAGCGGAGAAAATGGGATTCAAACACAGTGGTTATAAATGAATGGTGCACCAGTGCATCTACTGTATGGCCTGCTAAGGGTTTAAACAATTATAATTAATTAACCATCACAAGAAACTGCTCTCGCTGAGTAAAGTAAGAGCAAGTAAGGTCACATGGTCAGTACCAGCTAATCATCTAGAATTGTTTGACAGTTGAATTACTGTATTACTACAAAAAAAAATTAAATGAGAATGTTTGTATAAGTTGCATATATTGGCAATGGTTTAGTATAAAGCCATGTAACTAGAAATTGCAAATTGCAAGTGAAGTGCTGCGAAGTACAACTGCATATACTGTAAATGTTCTTCGAACAAAATTATTTATGCGAGTCAAGTGAAAATAATGAATAATAAAAATATAACAATATGAAACACGACCCACTGTCTATATTAGAACACTTCTCATTGGGTAACAAAGTCGTAATTTTTCATTTTTGTCTACAGTGGTGAATTATGGTTTAGGTTTTTTTTTAATAAAGTTTCAAAAATTTCTATGTATGTGAAAAATGTAGTTACCAAAGGTTACAATTTTTTATTTTTGAAGACTGCATGGTCTTGGAAGTGTACATTTTTTTACGGGGCAAGTTTCCAAGGGCGGGTTTTCTAGGGGCGAGTTGACTGCCAAAGAGTGTTGCCAAAGTGCGAGCCAGCGTGTTATTTGATCACAAATACGAGACATCGCAAGTGTGAGCCAGCGAGCCATGACGTCATGACAATAGATACGAGACGTTAACAAGTTGTGCGAGGTATCGGCTGAGATTTGTGGAGTACAATTCAAAAAACTACAGGCCTAATAATGAATTATTGTGATGTTAAATAGACAAGGTTAGCCATCAAGGAGCGACATTGTTTTTCATTGGGACCTTCGTCCCTTCAAGGCTAGGCCTATACCATCCTAGCTAGTCTAGGCCTAGAGTAGGATAAGGCTAGCGCGACATGCAGACGTTGGTACGTGTTGTTTAGTCTATAAACGTCACCTTAAGTAATTTATTTTACCCGGCAGAACGAAAGAAGGAAACTCCGCTTTTCAGTCGTCTTAAGCCCTTGTTTTTTGACAAACAATGACTTTTCAGAGGTCAAATTGCAGTCAAGAATATGAATTGGCTGCTTCGCACCAATGATATTGAAAAGATGTATAGAAATATTACTGTAGATATCACAATGGTACCCCTAACAGAATGTTACAAATTATACAAGAACAAAGTACATATAAAGGTACATTATTGTAAGAGAGAATATACTGTACAACTTTCCTACAAAATCATTTGTATGATAATATCAGAAAAACATGGATAAATAAAATTATTTAAAAAAAAAGACTAAACTTGATTGTATTGTATTCGGGATTGTATTGTATTTGGTTTGAATATTACCTTAAAAACACAATTTTGTATACTGTATGACAGGCCTGAGCTTGTATCTTTTTTATTATTATTATTCATGGTATATTTTATTCAAAACGATACAAAAAGGAGAGAGTAATTGACAAAAAAATCAAGTGAATTGTAGCCAAGGCTAAATTGCTCACAATTTACAATCAATTAAAAATTAAGAAAAAGGCATTAAAAATTCACAAACATTTAAAAATTTTAAAGAGAATATAAAAATATAGCATATATTGAGAGAAAAAAAAGTGATTACAATAAAGACAACAGGATAAAAATACAAATTTACAAACTCGTGTAAAAATCAATTAAATAAATATTGCAATAATTGTAAATAAAAATTACCATAAAATTGAGTGATCAGGATGAGTAGGACTAATCAAATAACAAATTTGCTTTGCTTTTAGGAATCATGATATTGTTGCTTCGTCTCAAATTAAATCTTTTCTGGACATCAAGTTAATTATTATTGTTATTGTTATAATTAATCGTTATATTAATCGTTATTAATTGTTATATTATTCGAATTGAGTAATCTTGTGAAGTACGGGATAGGACTATTCTTATATCTATTCGTTTCGCTTTTAGGTATCGTGATTTTATTGCTTCGTCTCAAATTATATCTTTCCTGTACAATTCTCTCTTCAGAAAGCCACTGTCGAAATTCTGGGTGATTGTACAGTTGTTTGGCAAATCTTTTGCATATCATAACTCGGCGATCGGCAAGTTTTCAAGTTTAACTATAGCAAGTGCTTGGTCGTAATTAGTATATGATTATACGAATCGCTCGTGTCTGGAGACTTTCTAAATCGTTTGACTGTTGGACAGTTAAGCTGCAGTACCAGACGGGTGCGGCATACTCGAGTACCGATCTAATATATCCTTTATAGATTGTTACCAGGTCATCAAATGGCAAATTGAATTTTTTCAATGATTTAGCATGAACAACTTGCCATTAGCACGGGTGATCTCACTGCTTATGTGCTCGTTATACTTAAGGTTTCTGCTTAATAAAATCCCTAGTAGTCTGATGTTATTTACTTGCCGCAGATGTTGATTTTGAAGCGGTAGTATATTGAAAGGTGGATCCTTCATAAAAGATACTTGCATGTGTGTGCACTAGCATTAAGCCGCATTCAGTTTGCTACTGACGAATCGTTGCGGTCGGTTAGATGTTCTTGAATTGATAATTGAGTATGTCTACCGATTCCATTAGAAACAATTGTCAAATCATCAACATACTTAAGAACAAGAGGAGGTTTTGTGTCAGTTTGTTATCAGATCTCCACCTGCCAAGTGAAAAAAAGTAAAGGAGTTTATCCATAACATAAGCCTATAGAGTCCCTTCTAGAGATGCTATCCAGCTGTGGGTTAAAATACTCAAGATGTGGTCTTCATCCTTAACATTATACATTAGTGTCTCTTCGAGAGATGTTGTCCTGTGGGTTAAAAGTCACCATGACGGTAGGGCACATTATCTGTCACATGTTTGTACACTGAGAGAACTAGGGCTGTATGATACCCATATTATAAATGTATAATATATCAGCCTCAAATGTGTAGCTTTAACATAAATATGTGCAGGCCGATAGTTGTGCACAATGAAGTACAATCTAAAAGGCAGTGTACACTGCTCACATGCTATTAGCAACTATCGCAATGTTGAAATAACTGTTAAACACACAATTACTGGATAAAATTTGATTGTACAGTATTGCCTCTGAAATCCACTCTTAAGGTAAATGCTGTAGCCATTTTGCAAGACTATCCTTCAATATATGAACTGCATGTGTACATCACAGATCTTCGCTATTCAATAAAGATGGACAAATTGATCGTTTGTTAAGTAAGCCTTTCCTACATGGTAGATATTTTAACAGAATTAGTGTAAATGTATTGTAAACATTGTTAAAATATTGATGCATATCACGTGAATAAAAAAGCAAACTGATCAATTTGCAAGTCTTGGTTCCCATTTAATTTATTGCATTGATTGATATAAGGACAGATAGTGTTATTCATCAATAGTGATGATGACATTGTTGTGTAATGTTAGACTGTGTTCCAATTTGGTATCATTTGTGTACGATATTAACATGCCTTTAAAATTAACTGTACTAAATTAAGTGAATTAGTTGAGTGTGATCTGCTGTAACATCACTTAGCAGGGAGACATTTGAGTCTAAATGTTTAACCAATATTAAGCTACTATCAGTATTTACCATTTACTGTAAATGATGTTTCACAGAATATCACCAGTACAACAATTATTACAAATTACAGTCAACCAATTGCATATCGACAGCAATGAAAAGACACTTTATTAACATTGTTTTACTATAAGAGCATCATTTATAATTGCTTTATACACCTGGATAGATAGAGAGAGAGAGAGAGATACAAGCCAAGATCTAGTGTCTTCACTAAATAATGTGCAGTACTTCTTTTTGATAAGCTGATGTAAAATGTTTAAATATTTTCATTCATATCATGGGCTGTAATTTCAGGACTGGCATTAGTCTGTGTAGATTTGGAGCAAAACTTATAAACACAGTCCTAAGTAAGTGATAGTAGGATCATAACACTTAACACAGGCATCTTTTTGGTTTACAGTTCAATGTTCTGATCCAAATATAAACAAGGTTGATATCAGTAGAAGTTTCTGGGTGTTCTTTCATTTAACCAACTGCATTTACTCTCCTTTTAGGGACCAGGTCTGCCAGGGTATAATGGTTTCTGTAAATAATAAATAAACAAAAATTATTTCTTGATAGCCACATTATACTAATGTCCTTGTAAATTATTAGCACTCTTCAGTAATTTTTGAAGAACATCCCATTAAAGTAACTGAACCACAATAGTCTGGTAGTGTTTTGTGTCTGCTTTCAGTAGGTCATGCATACTGTACAACATTTGGATACATATATTATTAAAAAAAAAAAAACTATCTACAGTAACTAGGCAACAAAGAGCAACTTTTAAACAGAAAATTATTTTTTAAAATCTGTGAGATTGAGTTAATAAAATGTTCTTTGGTTATTAAAATTAACATATTCACAGCACATAGTCAAACAAGCAAAATAAGTTTTTGATATTTAACTTACATTATCATATCCCATGCTGATGAGGTCCCCTTGATGACTGGGCTCTGTCAATGAAATAAAGGAGATCAAAGCTGTAAAACAAACCATATTTTAACATTTAGAATTATTACTTAATAAAATAATACAGTAATTATAATCATCATCATTTTTCCTCATATAAAAACTATTTATTCCATCAAATGGTTCAGAAAAACGGTTAAATTTTAAATTACAGTTTGAGAATAGAAAAGGGGATAATAGAGGGCCACCACTCACTGGCATACACCAGTCTCTTGCACCACTTTTTTAGGGTGGTGTACAGTGAGAAATTCAATCAATCAATCAAGTGCCTAGGGCTAGCTAGTAGGCATACTAGTAATAGTGTAGGCCCTCTTTCTAGACGTCATGTTATTCAGTAGCATACTCCACTGACTCTAGGCCCGTGTAAATTTGTTATCTGCTACGCTGTCGTTGGCCCCTTTTTCTTGTTAATGTTACAGTAGTGTTATCCGATTAGCTAGCCTACCCTAGGCTAGATACTTAGCTACTTTAGACGGCCTAGGCCTCGTAGTAGTCTGGGACCCGGTGTACCCTACAGGCTAGCTAGGCCTAACGTAACATATACAGTAGGCCCTATACGATCTATAGGCCCCTAATTCCTATCGTTATTAATATTCTGTCTTAAATACACGAAATATACTTATCTTGGATTGTGATAAAATATAGGTTGAAGACTGACGACATTATGCAGCTGCTACTGTCGAAAAAAAACCCCTGTTGTTCTCAGCAACTACTGCGTTGAAAACTAAACTACGCATTGCATCTCTAAACTTCGCGGTACCCAACTTCGCAAATGCCACCCCAGTAATAGCGCCGACAATAGAGGGCGACACTCAAAAATGCTCTCTTGGATAGGTCTATAGCTGTACCCTTACTAGGCCAAGTGAAAAAAAAAAATAGTTTCTCGTCCCCGCCCGCATGCTATTTTCAGGCCGCTTGGTTTTTTTATTTTTTATATATATATTCAATTTTCAATCAAAAATTGATCGCATAGTTTGTCTTAGTTTACCTCATTTTCGTCATTTCAACTGTTTACTGATCGTGAAGACAGCGATGAGTATGATAAAAATGTTGGCAGCTACCAATTTTTTTTAAATATCGGTGGTCCGATAGGGATATATTATCAATACATGCCTACTGCAAATTGGACCACCAGTTTCAATAATTAGCGTATCCTCTGTAAAATATATCCTCTGCAAGCTATTGGCGTGATAAATAACAAAAAGAAACAAGCGTAGCGCGTGAAGAAAAGCGTTTTGATTTTATTCACTGTATTTGTTTCTAATCTTTGCTCTATGTTCAAGTTGCTTCTTTTTTAATAGTTTTGCAATGGTATTTCGTATGTGTGTGCATGTGCACACACTGATCCGCCATCTAAATTTTTAAAGCCGTACTTTGGTCGTTCTGTAAATGAGACGAGTTTGACATTGGCAGATGTGTTCAATTAATACAGTAGGCGGGCCACTTTGATGGCAAAGGCCCAATGGCAATAGCCGACAAATACACGAAAGTGCGAGTATTGGTTGGTTGTACAATAACTCTAGGCCTAGGCCTAGTTATACTACTGTATTTAAAAATGTACATAATTCGAGTTGCATTGCTGAAATACAACTCGAAACCAAACGGCCAAAATTTATTTTTGAACATTGAACTATGCTTGACATTCTAAATGCCTACATGATTTTTTTATTTACATTTGTAGTCTAGGGTGTATATACAATATTTAGGTGTTTATTATTTAAATATTTGTTTTGTTTTGGTTGTTCTAGCATGATTTTTAAACTATCACAACATAATTAAAATTACATAGATAGCATGCTTTTTTTTATTTCGCCCCCCCTTTTATTTTTGTTTCTAAAGAAAAAAAAAAAAAAAAAAAAACTGCCCTCATCCTCTTAAAAAAAAAAATTAGGACAATAAACTACTCTTTTTTTTACTTGGCCTTATGTGTATAGCTATGTATAACATATCAGCCTCAAATGTGTAGCTTTAACACGTGTAGGCCGATAGTTGAGGATGTCCTCAAATCTATAGCTTTTCCCTTATGTGTATAGTTCGCTATGTACATGTCTACACCCTACCATACCATAATTATGAGTATGCTATGTGTATAATATGTGAGAACATGTCCATTAACTTTCCTATAAAATCAAGAGAATAATATCAGAGGAACATGGAGAACTAAAATTGTAAAAAAAGAGAGTAACGTATTGTATTTGCTTTGAGTATTATGTTAAACACACAACTTTGCATTAAAGATATCTCTAAAGTTATACTGTTCTGTACACCTAAAGCAAAGATTATAGAGCGCCGCGCAGCGGCGCAAGATAGATAACTGCGATCGAAAAAGTGAAATCGCCATGGGCGCCATGCGAGCAAGCAAATATGAACCAGACAGTATGAGGGAATACCCGGAAGTCAATGTAAACAACCGGCTTTCGTAATGTCGGGCTGTCATTGCTCAGCTATAAATTGCTCGAATCGGCAAAAAAATTGCCCCGACCTGTCATTCTTTAGGTTTCCGAAGGATGGAAAGAGGTAAGAAGGTCCACTTGTCGTTAAAAAACAATAATAATGAAATAATAGCTGTGAAAAAGTAAATTGTTTATTGGATACTACTAATGGTATTGGTAGGCCTAGCTTTAGCGTAATTCAGTACAGCCAGCACTCACTGCAGCAGAGGTAGGTTAGGCCTAGCCTTTGTATGCACCGTGTGGCTGGCCATCTCTAGGTTTTGATTAGGTCTCTAGAGGCCTAGGCATATCAGGAAATTTTTCTAAATTTGTTTTTATAGAAGTCAAGAATGGGTCCAAAATATAAGAAGAGATGACTTAAGGAAGAGATCTCCTGAATATTTATACAGCAATTGTTGAGTGTGTTCAAATCATTTTGAAAACCATCAGTTCAACAACAGACAATTAAATAGTCTCAAGCACGATGCTATTCCAAATGTTTTTTGCATTCCAAATCCACCTAGAAAATTGGCACAACTAATAATGCCAGCCCTTTCATCAAATTGTGCACCAGATAACGATAGGTTTGTGCTGACCTTATCCTCTCTGGAACAGAGAGATAAGCCAGTCAACCATTCAAGAGTACCGCAAACTGTTAACACCCGCCACCGCTTGCCAATGAATTCTGTCCAAAGCCTCCCTGAGGAAAACACCATGGCCTATATTGCTGGCTACCTGTGTAGAAAGGTTCTTCTCAGTCATGAGGTAGTTGCTCCTTGCAAACAGTGTCAATCAACCTTGCTGGCTTCTGATGCAACATGTAATGACCCTTCGCTTCTCTTCACTCACTACAAGGCATATGATACCACTAAGAATGATTTTGGTGCTCTGAAAGTTAATTAACTTTTGCTTAATGTGTGAAAACATTTTCAAAAGAAAATTTAATGACACCAACTTGTTCTGTAACAACATAAGTTACTCAATTCTATGTGCCATCAAACAAGAAAGTTGTTACAGTGCCTTAAAAGTTTGCGATGACAAAGTCAGAGACAAACTTGTAGCCATCTATGTCAGTATGCGCATACATTATGCACAAGTTCAAGAATAGACAATTAAAAGCTGATGCTTTAAACAAGAGAAGGAAAAACAGAAAGGTGAACAAAGTAACCCATTGTAGTACTGTGTAATTTGCTAATTGGGACAGAAAGTTCCTGGAAACGGTTTTATCATTATGGGATGTAGAAAGGGCACATGTGAGGGGGTACAATAAATGGACAGAGAGATATTAACAGTACTGGTGTATACGAGTCTCATTTATTTGCCATTATATTACACTTACAATTCAACCTCAAGCATCACATTGGCGACGAGACCATGGATTCATTACTGCGGAATGGTCCAGAGGACAGCCAGGAATTTGACAGGTACACTGCACGATTGGAAAATTTTTTCAAGGCGATGGCCATTACCGATGCTGCACGACAGAGAGCACTTCTCCTCCATTACGGGGGTGAGGCCCTCTACGACATTTTCCAAACATTAGCTAACTCTGGAGACACTTATGATGCCGCCAAAACAGCGCTCAAAACTTACTTTGAGCCCAAGAAAAACGTACCTTTTGCAATTTACACATTCCGGCAACTACAACAGGGACCTAATGAGTCCATTGATGCGTTCGTTACCAGGCTACGTCGCGCTGCAAAGCCGTGTTCATGTGATAATGAGATTAAGTTGCAAATTATTCAGCATTGTTCTTCTCCAAAACTACGACGGGCAGCTTTGAGGGACCCCACACACACGCTTGATAAAATACTAACATACGCACGTTCGTTGGAAGCCTCAGACAGCCATGCAAATGAAATTGAAGGTAAACAACAACAAACACATACTTTGACTAGTAGTAGTAGCACACATAGTATGCCTGCTCCTACTGCTACAATACCAGCTAGGCCTAAGCCTAAACAGAATAAGGCTTTCCTCCCTAATCATAGGAGGCCCAAGTCAGCTCCCACGGCAGCATACTGTTATAGATGTGGGAAGCAAAATCATTTTGCATGTGTGTGTGTCGCTCCAAATCTTTCAAACAGAAGAAAGTGGTCCGTGCTATTGCCAGCACTCCACAACCAGCGAATGATGCTAGGTTGAATTATACCTCTGCAGATTCCGAAGATGAATATTCTTTTGGACTAAGTAGCGATGTCAATTCTGTTCAATTTGCAAAAGCCAAGCCACCGAAGGTGATGTTAAAGGTCAATGACATTAACCTAGATATGCTAGTTGATAGTGGATCATCTGTAAACATTGTAAATAGTGACATAGCAGCCAAACTTCATGTACCAATTACAAGGTCAGCTGCAACCGCTTATCCATATGCTTCATCTACTCCACTCAAAGTTCTAGGTGAATTTACCACTACTGTTGAATCTGGCAAGAAGATTGTGCTCGCTAAGTTTTTAGTCGTTAATAATGGACAAAGTCCACTTGTCAGCTACCCCACAGCTGCTGATCTAAGCATTATCGACATAACCTGCGGACTTGACGAGTCTGGCAGTCTAAACCTTCATAAACAGTTTCCGAAGGTCTTCACAGGGCTTGGTAAAATGAAAGGCACGCAAGTAAAGCTCGCCATTGATCCAGAAGTGCACCCTGTTAACCAGTCTCATCGACGAATACCTTTTCATCGCCGTAAAGCAGTTGACGAATGTGTTGAACAGTTGCTGCGCGACGATGTTATTGAGAAGGCGCCAGGCCCACATACCTGGATAAACCCAGTAGTTCTTGTACCTAAAAGCAGTGGAAAGTTACGTCTCTGCATAGATATGCGAGAAGCTAATAAAGCGATTGGTAGACACAGATTTGTTACGCCAACCCTGGATGACATCATAACCAAAATGAATGGTGCTAAAATTTTCAGCAAGTTAGACATGAATAGTGGCTACCAACAGCTTGAACTGCACCCAGACTCGCGTTCTATCAGCACTTTTTCAACACACAGCGGACTTTATAGATATAAACGTCTAATTTTTGGAGTAAACACTGCACATGAACTGTTTAATGAGACTGTACGATCTCTGTTAAGTGACATACCAAATCAGATTAATATTAGTGATGATATTATTGTTTTTGGTAGTACTATTGCAGAACATGATAATGCTTTAAGGG
>NW_022747665.1:34326-34755 GCF_011630105.1 Anneissia japonica | reverse complement strand
ACGCAATTATTTGCCTAGAATTAACCACTCAGTCTTCAGCAAGGCCTGGCTGTAAAAACTAAGAGGCTTGGTGCACAAAAAATTTCAAAGAGGTTAAATTACAGCATTACAACTATGTAAAACAAGAAACTTTTGTGACATGAAACTTTCGCGAATTGATAAGGGCACATATGAAAAAATTGTTAGATTATCACTCCTGCGCACATTAACTATTTGGAAATATTGATACGGTTATAAAAAAAAAACCCACCCTCATCACAATTTTTTTAAAAGGAGTATTATTCTAATAATTCTTTCTATCTGCCCTAACACCTGAATTAATTCATGAGATGAACACCATACTATAGATCATCTATGATGACAATATCGTATCATGAGTTCTAGGCTAGAAAAGCCCAGGCATAAACCTGCCTATCTGCTAGGGTTTAG
>NW_022747665.1:31649-34220 GCF_011630105.1 Anneissia japonica | reverse complement strand
TTTACAGTATTAAACACTTTGATTGTCTTAAATATGATTTTATTAAGGATGTGTTGAGTACTATTAATAAGAGTATCATCCTATAATTCAATATATATTTATAGAAGCTAAACAGATTGGGTTTTACGATTAATAAAGTAACAATTAGTACATAGATCCACACATTAATCCTAAACATTGTTATGTTACATAGATACTATTTCATCAGTAGCTAAGGTGAGACTTCTTTATACCTTGTTTCGCATACTTATTCTTAAAAGATCATCGGTGGAGGGCAGAAATTTAGTTTTTTTATTCAGCAAACAGTCTGCCTAAAACATCCAGACGGAGGAAAAAATAAATATACAATTTTATTGGTGAATGTAAAGTAGGATGGTTAAATATTTAAAATTTATATAAATATGTATATCTTTGAAGATGTCAAGGCAGTGGAGGGCATAATTAAAATTTAAAAAAAACTAATTTTTTACTGCGCTAATTGCTCAAAAATAAAATTTTATTTTTATTTTAAAAATATCAATACAGGTATTTGCAGTAGGCGGGTTCGATAAACAAGGTATAAAAAAAGTCTTGCCCGAACATTTGGTTTTTAGAATCTATTAACCTGTTAACTTACCGATTTTGACAATCTTGAGCTTTTGAAACTTCTTAGTACTTTTTGATCCAGTTCAGATGAAGTCAGGAAACAAAGTTGTTAAGAATAGATTTAAATGTTGTTAAACAAGTCTCAAGGCTTGAAAATACTGTAAAATATTAATATAAATATGTTAAGTGAATTACCATGTAAATAAAACAAACGATTATATAATAGCACCAAATTCCATCACATGAAGTTGATGTATTTTGAAATTTTGTTCTGTGATAAGTTTAAATGAGGTGTTTTGTACAAGTTTAAATAACGTAGTCTGTTAAGGTGACTCTCAGGCTGCACATCACAAATTCAGCACACTACTGTACAGGTAAACAAACAGTTATTCAAGCTGTGTATAATTACTTTGTTAAATATATTAATGAAAGTAGGTTTATCAAATCCAATTAAAATAAAAGAAAATAAAGTAAAAACAAAAAAATAACAAACATTATGTTTAAATTATAACTGTCATTAGCATAAATATTATATCATGGAATTATGAAATCTAATTTTACGCGTACATCATCTAATCCTTACCATTGACCAACTTGTGACAAGTGATGAAATGGAATCCCAATCACATTATATATCTGTATATTACTATTCGCTTAAATAAAGTATTCACTTATTATTATTGTTTCCACAACAAAACTCACCAAATGTTTGCACAAGACCATCTTCAAGAACCGATCAAAATTATTATAATGCCTCCATAGAAAGTACTGGTACGTTGGCAGGTAGCACATACTGCAGCTCAGGATTGGTGCTGTCTCTTATACACATCTTTTTCGTGTCCATCTTCGCCAATACTTACAGTAGCTCCATTAATAACGGCCTATGGATGCCATGTTTTTTTTTTTTACTCCTGACAAAAAAAACAACATAAAGAAGAAATAAAGAAAGTGTTTAACTTCACAATTAAGATCGACAATATACATGTAGGCCTATACTGATATTAAATAAGGAAGTGGATATATTTACGTCGTCGTAATCAAATCAGTAAACGATATATTTACGTAAATTAAACGACGCATGCGCAGTCATGCTTTAACGACTAGCATTTTCAGCACTCGATATTAGCGTGGCCTCCCAAGTCGCGGTGATTCCCCCAAGTTCAGCATGGCACTAATTAATATATAATTTTGTTTTTTATTTTTTTATTAAACGTACTTTAACTTTCTACAATAGCACAGTATGTAATTATTAAATCAAGTGTTAAATTTTCAAATAAAAGTGATACTGTATTATGAGCTGGAAATGTTATGTTCATCTTACTCAATCATTTGTTGAGTTCTGTATCCATACTTCGTAGACACATGCACATCATGCCAATGTTGCTTTGTTAGTGATCAGACTACTTGGAAAAATATGTCTGAATAAAACATTAAAAATATTTGTTTTGTCTTACCAGGGAGAAGTATTTTATGTATGTTTTACATCTCCCTGGTTTCACTTTTTTCGTAGTGATTCAATATCTTACAGAAAATACACGATTATGCGTTGTTTACTTCTTGCTTCACATAGCGTACAGTACAGTACTTTGTATCTAGTGAATCATGTGCTCACCAAACATGGTCTTCCTGTATGTTCTTCGTGATCGATTGGGGCTCGATGCTCGACCCGTCTGAAGACTATATAACAATGTTATTTTTGTTAGTGACGACGTGGTTAATTTGTTTGAATAAAAACATTAGGGTGTTATTTAATTTGTGATGATTGACTATCATATCAATATTTAATACTGGTAGGCCTAGAAGAATATCGTCTTGATTCCTGGTAATTAAGTTTTAGCAAGGAAACGTTGCATACAGTAGGCCTAGGCCTTGTATTTAGGTCAAGTGTGTTCATTTAACAAATGATTGAGTAAGATGAAATTTCCAGCTCATAATACAGTATCACTTTTATTTGAAAATTTAACACAATGATTTAATAATTTATTC
>NW_022747665.1:30161-31604 GCF_011630105.1 Anneissia japonica | reverse complement strand
TTTAATAAAAAACAAAATTATAAATTAATTTAAAGTGCCATGCTGAACTTGGGGGAATCACCGCGGCCATGGGAGGCCACGCTAATATCGAGTGCTGAAAATGCAAGTTTGTTAAAGTATGACTGTGCATGTGTTGTTTCATTTACGTAAATATATCGTTGATTTGTTTACGATGACGTAAATATATCCACTTCCATTAAATTGTGTAGTATTTTATGCTTGAGAAACAGAAAACAGCTTTGAATTGTAATGCACTCCATCATGTTGGAATTCAATATTTTGAAAATGACATTATGTTCTGGTGTATATGTGGACTCATATATGAACAGCCTAGCTAGGCCCCCTAGCTTGGGGGTGGGAAGGGCTTGCCTGCCAGGTCCCCTATACTAAAGTTACATCACAAAGTCTAGGCTAAGCCTAGCTATACACAATGACATTAGTTAGGTAGACAGGGCCTAGCCTATACACCGGCGAAAAATATAATAGACAAAACACGTAGGATATGCCTTGACTTATGCCCCTAGCCAGAGAGTTAACTGGCGATCCAACGCTAGTTCAAGAAACTAGGCCAGCATACGCTTAAACAAGAAGGCCTAGGCTTACGTATCTAGGCCTAGTATGGCCCAGGGAATGCAATGGTTTTGGCCGCGAATTAGGCCTAGCACAGTAAGTAGTATAGTTAGGGAACAGTTAGGTCTAGGCTACACAAGTATAAATTACTTACTTTTACTTCACTTTCTTAGGCATATGAATCTTCCTTCAATTACACTCGCTACAAGACGACGGCACTAGAATGGGCGCTTCCCTTGTGAATTCAAAACTTGAAACGGGACACCGGAACTGCCAAAGACAGCTAGTTCATTGGCTTAAGTCCGATGGTCCCATCATCGCTAGCTTCATTCACACAAACTGGTATATCTACTGAGCATGCGCACACACTTATTAAGTAAAAAGTACCGCAATGGGGCATTCATGTCATAACTGTAGCTACGTATAACGTCTTAAAAATAAAGTATAATTAACAGTTGGTCAAAGGGGAATCCAGGGCATAATTATCTGCCCAGGTTGCCCAGGTATGTGGCATGTGGGGCCCATGTACAATGAACATAAGAATGGCCATGCATTTTCCCAGATATTTGGCACATGGGCCCCATGTGGCGTACATATTCCTACAGCTATCTGCCCAGTTACTTTAAGTAAACACAGGCACAAATATTATTTCCTATATATTTGACACATTAGGCCCTATGGGAATTTGGCATATAGGAATTTGGCATATTGGACCCATGTAGATTGCACATGGACATGAATTTTTCCAGATATTTGGTATATGGGTCACATGTAGATTAAATGTGGCCATTCCCAAGGTTATCTTCCCTTTATTTGGCATATGTAAATGTGTAAATTAAACACTAGCTTAAGCCCATGTATTTCCCCAGCTAT
>NW_022747665.1:26299-29929 GCF_011630105.1 Anneissia japonica | reverse complement strand
GTGTTAATGATAAATTGTTGCTTAGGGGATCTTTGATTGTAGTCCCTAATGCCCTACAAGGTAAAATGGTAGATCTTGCACATGAGGGTCACCAAGGGGAGGCCAAGACAAAGAAACTTCTCAGGTCAAAGGTGTGGTTCCCTAAGCTTGACAAGCTTTGTGAGGTGGTAGTTAAAGAGTGTATTCTATGCCAGGCAGCAACACCTCAGACAGTGCGTGCACCCCTCAAAATGACTGATCTCCTGAATGGTCCCTGGGAAAACTTCGGTCATGTAGGTAATGATTATGTTATGGTAATTATTGACGACTATTCACGGTACCCGGTTGTAGAGGTGGTCTCGTCCACCTCTGCTGCTGCTATCATCCCTAACCTAGATAAAGTGTTCGGCATGTTTGGTATTCCTAAAGTGGTAAAGACGGATAACGGTCCACCCTTTAACAGTGACAACGGTTTTAAACACAGAAAGGTTACCCCACTCTGGCCCGAGGCTAACGGGGAGGTAGAGAGGTTCATGCGTACTTTCCGGAAAGTCCTGCTCACCTCCAATCATTGGAAACAGGACATGGTTGCATTTCTCCGCAATTACAGGGCAACCCCTCATTCCACAACTGGCTATGCTCCTGCAACTATACTGCTGGGCAGGGACATTAATGTTAAAATCCCTTCTTTTTCCAAGGGGGGGGAGAAATGATGACCTGTTAAGGAAGAATGACCAAAAGAACAAAATTAACATTAAGTTAAATGCAGAGAAAAATTAAGGAGAATAAAATCAAAGCAGGGGACATAGTTTTAGTTAAGCAGATTAGAGCTAGCAAGTTTACTTCACCCTTTAATAAAACGCCATTGGTGATAATTGGGAAGAATCATGACATGTTAACTGCTAAGTCTCCCAATGGAAAAACAATCACCCGGAACTACTCCCATTTCAAAAAAATTGACTTGCCCGCCAGAACTAAAATCACCAGCCCTAATGGTATTGATGATGATGGCATTATAGATCAGGACTATGAAGTACTTGGTGTGGTTCCCCCACAACCCCGTAGATCGGGAAGGGTAAGATTCCGACCACAGCGTCTAATAGAGCAAATATAAGCTTGTAAGGCGAGGTTCATAGTGTAGTGAGTTGGTCACTCACAGGTTGTTGAAATATGTTATTGTTTATGTAGTTTATAGTTGTTTTAGTTGTTTGGGTAAGGTATACATGAGTTTTAAATCCGGAAAGGGGGAGATGTAGTACTGTGTAATTTGCTAATTGGGACAGAAAGTTCCTGGAAACGGTTTTATCATTATGGGATGTAGAGAGGGCACATGTGAGGGGGTACAATAAATGGACAGAGAGATATTAACAGTACTGGTGTATACGAGTCTCATTTATTTGCCATTATATTACATTTACAATTCAACCTCAAGCATCACACCCATAAGTAGGATTTTGGCTCCTATTTTATAATACTGTACTGTAATATCAATGTCTATACTCTCTACATTGCTTCTGTATTTAACATTTTTCTATCTTTGTCAATTTAAAGACACATGTATGTCCTGGTCTGGACCCTCTAATGTCACTATTAGTTAGGGTTTTCTTCATAAGACTTTTACGAATGGATTGTCAATCCTGATGATAACATAATTAATTTTGAAATATTGAATCACATGATCACACGATGGCGTGCATTTCAATTGTATTACACTATCTTAAAATTAGCCATTTTATGTAGGCTTTCTACATAAAGGCTTCTACGAATGGATACCTTGTTCAAAGCAAGAAATCAAGTTGTCTTTACCCAGAACACTCTTTATATTATTTGGTGGGAATTTTCGTAAACACGTTTCAATCCCCCTATATTCAAAGCTGGAGTTAGGTGCTCCTGTGCTAATCTAAGCCATTTTACGTAGGCTTTCTTGTTCTTCATAATAGGTGCTTTCTAATGTTTATTCCAGCTGTATGTCAACCAATCACTCATCTTTGTCAACTTTACATCTACTCAGCCAGCTTTACGTATTATTTGAAATACTTATTCCAATATTTTCATTGTGTCAGCCTTGTGTGTAGACATTCATCAAAAGCATTAAGATTTTATTAGGACATATTTTTGCACTGATCTTTTTAAATCTACAGTATTGCTGTCCAATGGGGTATCCATGGCAATTTCGCATTGGTTCAGTATTGCTGATAGAGGTCCGGTTTTGTACATGAACAGGTATTTTTTTTTGTTTAATTCCAAAAACTTCAATTCAATATAACTAGATTTGTCCATATCTAGTTTGTATTGATACAGGAGTGACATGCCAAATGCTGGTGGTGGTTTGATCCTGGTTTAATATGTCTTTTTTATAAAATTGCGTAATGTGTGTATAATACTATAATGTTCTCAAGACTTTTAGTCAATAAAAGATAACTTGAGAATTTAAGTAAATTATAATTGCAAATGTAACACTTCAATTCAATATCTAAACTAGATTTGTCCGTATCTAGTTTGTATTGATACAGGAGTGACATAGCCAGAGGAATGGGTGATTTTACTAGCCCCCAATATTTTTAATGGATATTTGGCAGTTATGAACAACTTAAAATAAATGTCAGTGACAGTTATAGACAATAATAACAATGCTGATTGTAAATGAAATTTTAAAACTGATCAAATTTCAAGTTAAGTAATATTCTATAGTCTTTACTATTATTTTATTTTTTATCAAACGATAGTAGAAATACTAATATTGTTCTAACTATTGAATGTGTTTGAATTAAAAATATATTGAAAATTAAAATATATTGACCTCAACTGTAAAATACACTGTTTGTTTTAATCAGTGTACAGTAAGACAGTACTTTTGTGTACATCACACAACTATGAAACTGCTATTTATATTTCATTTCACTTGCTAAAGCATTTCAGGTAATGCTGGTCATTACTATACCAACAATGAACTTCTGATGATGTTCTACTTTATGTGAAATAAAGGAAGAAATTTTGATTTAATTGTGACTTCTTGTATTATTCCGGGAGTGTTTTTTATATTTTATTTTTCCAACTAAGGGGTATTAGAATTTTAATTATTTTAAAAATGATTGTCAAAACTCATTTAAGTTTTTAATTTTATAAATTCTTGAAACACACAATCTGGTAAAGCTGCTGACCAACCCACTACCGGGCTTAATCATGAGTAAAGGAGTACTGCTGTGTATATGTTACACAACCAGTAGGGGTACCTGAAGGATGGTGGTGAATGCAAGCCATTATGAAACTAAGCATCCAAAATCATCATCGAATAAAAACAATATTTATATTTTAAAACTTTATTCAAACATAGTAGTACATGTACTGTTAACCTGTATTTCAATTAATAAAATTAATCATAAAAGAGTTTTCTAACCATAATTCTCTATCAGATATCAAGGTATCTTTATTCATAAACAAAGTCAAAATACATTAAAAAAACATTTCTGGCAGTTCACAGAACTGAATTGCGAAAACGTTAAAAATACATTATTTATAAAATTATTAGTTATTTCAATTAAGATTCAAATTATTATTACTGTACAAATTATTTATAAAATTATTTTAATATATGTACAAATTAAGGAATTGAACATTCAGAAAGACATAAACATTTAAAAATATACAACA
>NW_022747665.1:12796-26288 GCF_011630105.1 Anneissia japonica | reverse complement strand
AAAAACAAAAAAGCACAAAACAAGGGAGGTTTTACTGAGATGTGCTGAGGAAGAAAGGGTTCATAAAGAAAGAAAGCAGAAAAAGGAAAAAAAAAAGATGAATTATTATCCTTTTTCTTTCCTTTCCCCTCCCTCTTCCATATTCTCCACTCTATAGGTTTTATGATTACAAGCTTTTATTTGATTATTTATTTTTATCTCTTATACACATCTATTGCTGTAAGGCATCAAGGGCTTCCTGTAGTCTACTAGGGTTTCCAACCCTCAGGGATTCACCAAGTGACTGATCATCTACATATTTCCACGCCTCGATATTTAGTGAGGCAGTGTTTTCGAGCGAGTCATTTATCATTACAAGGAAAATAGCTACTGCAAGTATAGTTCCCTGTGGTACCCCTCCAGTGAGCTTTAACCATTCAGAGTGTATACCTTTATAATATACCCTTTGTTTCCGTTCAGTGATAAAATCAACAATCCACTGAAGGATGCAAGGGGGGATGTCCAATTTGCTCAATTTCCTGAAGGCTACATTGTGGTCTATCATGTCGAACGCCTTGGAGAAGTCAGTCAGAACCAGGGCGCTGGTACTAGCAGGCTTTTCCAACGCACTCAAGATGTGATGATAAATATCAATTAAACAATGTGTAGCTGACACACGCTTCTGATTTCCAAACAGGTTTTAGTGCTTTATTTACTAGTTTAGCAATTTTACTCTCTGCAATTTTAGCCAAGGTGGGAGTGAGAGATACCGGTCTTAGCTTATCAATGGCGGCTGGATGTTCCTTTGGAATGGGTATTACATTAGCACATTTCCACTGCAGGGGGACCACACCTTGGGAAAAGGATGCATTTATTATATCAGTAACTGGTTTACTTAGTTCATAAGCACATTCTTTTAATACCTTTTGAGGGATGTTGTCTGGTCCACCCGCTTTACTCAGCTTGGTCTTACGCAAGTCTTCATAGATTTCCCATGGTTTGAAGCAAGGAGGTGGCACTGGGCTAGGTAAATATGCCGGTAAACATTCAGTTTTTATTGGATCCTGTAGCTGTGCTAGAAAGATGTTTGTTAATTAAATTGGCAATAATAAATTGGTCATCGGAGTTAAAGCCAGGTACTGAAATTGTAAATTCTTTGTTATTTAGATTGGCAAATTTTTTTAGTTCCCTGTGCCACCTGCTTGGTTCGGCTTGCTTAATTGGTCTAACCTTTTTGGCAGTGTATGAAGACTTTGCTTTCTTAATTTCAGATGTGATTTCTTTAAAATAAAAGTCTTTAAACCTTTTTAAAAAATACCATGCATATTAAACCGAAAATAACAAGTAAATGTATAAAGTAAAAAAAATGGAAATTACACTACATGATGCTTTACGATCTCGGTAAAATCGTTTGTGATAAGCCTTAAAAGGTGCCTACAAAAAATAGTATTAAACTACGAATAAATAAAAAAGAATATGTTTGAAACGTAATAATTGTTTACTAATATATATTAAAACGATTATCCAATAAATTTAAAAAAGGAAATTATTTTAAAATATATAACTACCGCTCAGAAATCGACCATAACGGTGATGAATTCAAGCACGTTTTCTATTTGTTTACATTAACATCCGGGTATGTTGCTCGCTGGAGCGTTCAACTTGCTTGCTCGAATGGCGTCCATGCGATTACAGAGGGCATAGTGTTGTGGAGATAGGAGTTACCTATCTTGCGCCGCGTAGCGGCGCTATACGATCTTTGCCTAAAGGGGTTTATGGTCTTTATCCGTAACATTATTGTATTAGTGTCCCTTTGAGAGATGTCGTCCTGTGGGTTGAAATAGTCATGATGAAGGTAGGCCACTATCTGTCATATGTTTGTACACTGAAAGTACTAGGGCTGTTCCATCCTATTTTCATTGAGATTGAATCACTTGATGTCCTTGAATTTATAGCTTTACCCTTATTATGTGTGTAGCTTGAACATAATATGTGTAGGACTAATAGTTTAAGTTGAGGATGTCCTCAAATATATAGCTACATTGTGTACTATACAGGCATGAGGGAATTTCAAAGTTTTTCACTTGTCTACGGACAAGTACCTTTCAAAAATGCACTTGTCCTGAAGACAATTGTACTTGTCCCAATTATTGCGTAATAATCATAAAAAATAACACAAAAATAAGTATTTTTGCTATAGCCCTAAGGCTTACATGCATATGGCATTGATCACGCAAAAATGTTTTTCTTTTTTAAATCCAATTATATTTCCTTTTTTTTATTATTGAAATTTTATCAAATTTCAATAATGTATGATATGGAGAAATTCAAATAAAATAAACATTATTATAAAGTCAATCGTGACATCATCACTGTAACTCGCAATGTTATTTGCCTATTCCCCAGCGTCAAATAACTTTCTATTATTGGACGCTCGCCTTGATTTTTTTTAAGGTTCGTTTGCAAAACAAAAAAAATTCATCATTTTTTTGCATCACCACAAGGATTGCTAGAAAATGCGCGGACTACAGAATTGCAAAAATATGCGACTGCCCTGATTTTGTAGGCACACAATGAAACGTTAAAAAAGTACTACCATGTGATAGGGGACGCCATATTATAATCGGTATAGTATATTTGAAACTGTCTTCTGAAATACACCCCCTAGTTTGTGGAATACACTTTGAAATAAGAGAACGTTCCAATGAAACCATGCGAGTTGGACCTCTTGAAGTTCAGGCAGATGATACTCGTACATTCTGCTTATTCCCAACACATGGGTTACTAAATGTTTTTGTCATTTATGTGTGTAACTTTTTTATTTTTTCTTTTCGACTTATATTATTATGTATGTAGAACTGTGTAATTATTTTCTTTTTTCTTTTTGAATTATATTTTTATGTATTTGCCTTTGGGTTTTGTGCATTTGGAGAGCGTGTAGTGTTAGAGGTGCTCGCACCTGTTGATACGCTCTCTCACTGGAATTTCTATTTATATTTATATATATATATTTTTGTACTGTTGCCAGTGTAAAGCCGAATAAAATTTAAAAAAAAATAAAAACATCATTGTCGTAACTATGGAGGAAATAAAGTCTGAAGTTGATGATAACCGTTTTAAACTGTTTGCAAAAGGAGATGATTTCAAGGCTTTCCTGGACTCGATGGATTCCAAAAAAACCAAGGACACCGAGAAATTCGGAATGAGAGTGTTTGAGGCAGTTGGAACGTCTCAAGGTACAAGCCTTCGAAATGTAGGCATGGGAGGTCAAGGCTCAAGCGAATCGTAGACGTTAGCTGACGACGCAGGCGAGGAAGAACTAGGCACAGTGAGTAGCCTAGGTGGTCTTAATCTAGATGAAATTATTGCCAGATTTTATCCGTCGGCCCAAACCATAAAGGGTGACTTTTATTCAAAGAACTCAATGATGTTGATTAGGTTTTCATTGACAGGGTATGTCATCAAAATTTAAAATGTTGACATAACAAACCTGTTGCAGTTTCCGAAAGCATGCAACAATATAATGTTGGCCTACAAAGAAAGGTGTTTATTGATGTGATGCTTTACTTTTATAACAGAGGAAGAGAAAATCTTTGATTATTGAAACCAGGTGATGTGACGATGGACGGAAATACGTAGAACTATATGGATATGGTAACTAAAAACCACAAATGCGATAGTAGGAGCTCCAAGGAGGTCAAATGTTTGAGATACCAGGTAATCCCAAATGTCCAGTAAAAACGTTAAGGAAATACCTGTCCAAGTTAAAACCCAGTGAGAAATGCGCTGTTCCAAAGACACAGTGTAAAATTTGATGAACAATCTCAGAAATGGTACGACAATGCTGTGTTGGGAACACATAAATTAGGCGGACTTATGAAGGATACCAGTGTGGACGCATGGTGCGAAAGAATTTACACCAATCATTGTCTTCGTGCAACAGCAATCTATAAACTAAATTCTCTTGGTTGCAATATCATGACTATAAGCCGCCATGTACCAGAAAGTTCAATAAAACTACTCCAAGTCATCAAACGAGAGAAAAAGACACAAGTCTGATGCCCTGAGTGCAATAGTAACTCCTGAGAAGGTTGCAGTTCCGTTAAGTAATGTACGTTACAAATAATAACTTGATGGTATCAAATGTTGATGAAAAGCGGCAAATAAACATATCAATCAGTAACTGTACTGTGAACATTTACCAGCAGTAAACTCACTACTGAATTTTTTATATTTATCCTGTTTTAGTTGGATAAATAAATTTTGAAAACATTTGTGGACATTGTGAACTTTTGATATTCATTCTGTTTCAGTTGGATAAATAAAATTTTAAAACATTTACCAGTGATAAAATAAACTACTGTAATGTAAGCCGAGTATTGTACACTACATGTCATTCTGCATTTTCGAGATTTATCCTGTTTTAGTTCGAGAAATAAATTATGAGCCCAAGAAATCCTTTGTCTTATTATCTTTATTATTATTATTATTATGCAGAAACATTCATTAATTCCTTAAAAGTGTTGTTTTAACATTAAAAATGGAGAAAATAACAGCATAGAACGATGTATAGATATGTAAAGGTTAGTTTAGTGCAATAAAAAAGATTTTTAAAAATTTGACATTCCAGCATGCTTTGGCCATTTTCTCTGAAACACGATTTGCGACGAGTGACTGGTTTGGCTTGTCTAGATAATTACGATCGCGGCGAGGAGGTCTGTACCTTTGATCTTCGCTCGATGTTACTCCTTCTGTTCTATTTTCTCTATGGTGCAATATAATAGATTTTTAAAAATTTGACATTCCAGCATGTTTTGGCCATTTTCTCTGAAACACGATTTGCGACGAGTGACTGGTTTGGCTTGTCTTTGCCACATATATTTAGTAGGCGAATAATACAAGTTAATTGTTAGTTTGTTAATAGGTTGTAGATAGTATATGTCTATATATTATAAGCAGACTTAGATATACATTATGCAACTATGCTACTAATAGTTTTATAATACACTTGTTGTAGCCTCTATCAATAAATTTATAATATATATTAAGTAGGTGAATAATACAAGTTAAATGTTAGTTTGTTAATAGTAAGTGTCTGTAGAAGGGTTTGTCTAGTATCTCATAAATTCATTTATAAAATATGAGTATGGTGACTCCAAAAAATGACAAGACATGCAGCCATATTTGACTACATTTCGTTGTTTACTGGAACATTGTCATTCTTGACAATGTTCCAGTACAAAACGAAACGTAGAATCAACTATAGCCTCATAAGCTTATTTGCCGGACCATTACAAATACTGTACATACAAAATTATAAAATACATTAATATCATGTAGTACAAAAAAAAAAGAACTGTTAGTTTTGCGCCACATGTATTCGTCATTGGTATAATACTTTATAGGCCTTAAGCTACAGTAACACTAGACACGACTATCGCGTCGTTTTATATTCTTCAACACTGAGCGAATTTTTAATGTGTCGTTTATCGTGTCTAATGTAAATATAGCTTAATACCCAACATGCATTTTGTAACACCCATTTTAAGAATGGTATCACTCCAGTGAAACTCAGTGACCAGTTTGAATAGTCTGATCGCGAATTTAAAGTAGGAATTTTTCTAGAATATTATTAACGATTAAGCATTTATTCATTCTGGTATTTAAAATTACAGAAAACAAGACGTACATCGAACAGGTATGCAAAGCTGCTGCACTCATGCTAGAGGAAAATCACAGTTGTTTCACACAGACGACAATTCCAAACATTGACTTAGCAGAGGAGAAAATTTCCTCCACCCGACAGCAACAACGGCAGAAGTTCCATTTGCAGAAAAAATAAAACGCAAAGGCGCTCAGAATGCTAAACCACCCAAAAAAACGCCCACAGAAGTGGCTATGGAAGCCGTTTTTACACTAAATGGTGTACTCGATGCAAACATTGACGAAGCCGTAAGTATAAAATATTCTTTTCTCCTAGGGATCCCTTTAAACACATCGCGAAGGCGAGTATTAGTAGGCCCTATTAGTATTTATGTGAAGCTAACTTATCCCATTTTTACATTGTCGTGTGTTTCTGGCAAGGGCCTAATCACCTGACAAAGAATTACAAAGTAGGTTAATCAAAACTACAAAAATAATTTTAATAAATATAGGTAGGCCTATTCTATAAGTGGCTAGATGTACCTCTAATTCTACGCTCCAATCCAAATTCTATACTGTACTGTAATTCGAAATATCTCCTTAGTAATATAATAATACGAAAATATTAGTATATAATATATTTAAAATCATGGTTTTTTTTCCAATTTATTTTTCAAAATTAAGGCCCTAATAAAATTTATATAAATTCTAGATTTAATTATGGTACACTTTGCTGTATTTTCATGAAATCATGCTTAGCATTAATGAATAATATAATTAACGTACACCAGTGTAGGAAATTGAAACGGGAGTTAAGATAGGGCCTATATGGCACCGTATATCTAACCACGGCGAAATATCAATTCCCTGCTTTAATGATTTTATAAAAAAGGTCTTTTTTTTCGCATAATATAAACTTCTTTAGTTCAAACAATTAATCTCACAAAGAAACATCTTCTAATCAAGCCTGAAATCAGGATACAGTAGGCCTACTGGGTTTCTGAGATGCTGTAATTACCGTAGTGCATTCAGATTGACGTTATCTTAGTAGGTGGTGATAATATATTATGTTAGGCCTATCAACAGTATTTTCTAGTACTAATAGGCTATAGTAACACAGTTAATTTAAAAAAAAACAATTGAAATTTCGAATTTCATAGTTAAAGAATATTTAGGTAAGGCCATGGTTAGGCTTAGGCCTAGCAGCATCAATTTTGAAATCGACTAAACTTCGGCAATAAATATAGTGCACCCTCTCCAATCAGATTTGATGTTGCGCAATGATCTTATAACAAGATAGCGTTCTTCTTCGCGATTTCCACGTGCAAATTATGTAATAACGCAGTGTAGGACGCAATTGCAATTACTTTTAATATTTGACATCTATGATGATCTCAGTGAAAATTAATCGGATTCCTAATAAAAATGCAAGGGAAGGCTAAGGACCCCTATGCCATGACTTCTCTGGGCTAGCCCTAGGTAGGCCTAAGCTACTAGCACTGCAGCAGTTTCTAGGCCTAGGCTGTTTCTGGCAGCTACTACATAGGCCTAGGCCTAGTTTATTTAGGCTAGAGCCCCTGGGACTCAGAGGCTAGGCCTGTTGCAAATTCGTAGGTAACTCGCGCTTATTTTGTTGCCGTCCATGTTTTAATCTTAAACAATTTTTTATATGCCAGCTAGCCTAGGGCCTAGGCCAAGGAAGAAATTATAATTAAGGCCCAAGCCCAATATGTTTATCACCCAGGCTAGTATGTATCAAGAAAAGTACTGAATGAGGAAGGCTTTTTATTTCAATTTATTTTATTAGTATTTTTCATATTAGACCAGAGAAGAACCAAGGTCTCCAACCCCGCCACCTGCAATTGCAGCTCCAACAGCGATTCCACCAGCTCCGGCGGCGATTCCACCAGCTCCGGCGGCGATAATTCCACCAGCTCCGGCGGCGGCGATTCCACCAACTCCGGTGGCCATTCCCGTTCCACCAGCTCCGACAGAGCTGTACTATGGGACGCCACCAGTTTACGAAGATTTGTCGTTGAATGGATCATTTTTAGACATGCTCGAGGATGCGGAGCCCTGCCAGCAATGCCACGTGCTCTGCATCAGCTGCCAGACCATGGCCAGAAAGAACTAGGTTTGTACATATATAGTAATTTATTGTAATACTGTTGCTGTTCCACTATGTCCATTTTTGTTTATTTCAGAAAAAAAATACTTAGTAAGTTTTAGGGTAAAACTTACTAAGACAATTGCTTCAATCAGCGATACATTGAAAAGAAATTATGTACTGGCTTTATATACAAATCAAGTTACTTTAGACCAAAAGTAAAGGTGTTTGTTTACCAATATTGTTAAACCAAAATATATTTTTTCTTTTTTCAGTACCATCTGAGGAAACACTTAATTTCTTGGAAAAGCTATTGAAGAAACACAGGCCGTCATCGATTATGACTGTAAGTTTTTATGTACTGTTTTACTCATCAATATCCAATTTAAACTTTTTTTACTACCATTTCAAAGCGTTATGAGACTTAGCGTAGAGTGCTTTATTTAAACACAAGCCACTCCTCCTTATTAAAAGCCAGTCTTATTATTAAGCTTATTATTTAACTTCTTGAAAGCCAGTCACTCCGGGCAAAATATGTGAACAATTTTAAAATCTTTTTTATTGTAATAAACAAAACTTTATATCTAAATATCATGCTATGTTGTTATTTTCCACATTTTCAAAACATAGAAATTACATTTTTAACGAATTGGTGATAGTCTTTGGCTGAGAAATGTTGTTAATCATAATCTGATTACTGTTATTTAAACAGCTGATGTTTAAAGTTACTTTTACGATTTCTAACTTTCATTTTACAGTGTACTGTAATAATAAAGATCTATTTTTTAAATTTTTTTTAGGAATCTGCAGGAAGAAAGCGACTGATGAATGCACACGATGTGTACATAATAAATTCGCAGTGGTCCGCTTGTGTAGCCAATTGCGGCAACAATGGCAGGCGGCTGTTGCGAGGTCTAGTGAAGGCAGTTTTTACAGAGTCAGAATTGGCTAATTCAGGTGGACTCGGCATGAGGAAAGCCAAGGGAGACGGCCATCATCCTCCTTTAGATCAAAAGAAGGTCCTCTGTTTGAAAGGTAAGTACATGCCATTGAAAATAGAAACAATAGAGGGATTTGGCTATGATGGTTTACAGGCGGTCACGGACCTAACTTGGGTATACATGAAAAACATTACAGTGCGATACAAGATAATGTTAGGTTGTGAAAACAACCACCCACTGTTAACATAAGACGTAAATGTCTAGGAAAGGCAATATGATTGTTCAAAATAGTGTTTATTTACTTATCCTAGCGTTCTCCTTGGATTGTATGCTTAAAATTTAGTGATCCTTTAAAAACCTATAGCTGGCCCTAACATCGCAGCGTAGTTCTCGGGTCGCCTAACCATGCCGTAGATTTTCAAGTGCCTAGGCCTAACATTTGTTTAAAAATCTGAATGTTGGTGGACAGTATTCTTTACAGCATTAGCAAACCATTACAGCAAATTCTTAAGTTTAATTGGGATAATGATAATCTTTACAGCAATAACAAGGGACGACCGCCATAGCAATCTCCATGTAAAATGCTAATGTGCCGGTCGTGACCTAACACCCAAGTTAGGTCATGTGACACCCATCGCTAAATCCCTCTATTAACTGTTGAGTCTTGTACACAAATTAATATACAGTATTTATTTATTTTTTTTTTTTCAAAAAAATATTTTTCATTATTGATTTTATTTCAGAATTTATTCCAAGCAATTGTAAACAAATTAGATGGGAAATACCTAGCGGAACACAGATGAACAAAGTGTTTGCAGACGCTGTTGGAAAAGCTAGGAACGTTAGTTGTCTCTTATACACATCTAGATGTGTATAAGAGACAGGTACTATGGGACGCCACCAGTTTACGAAGATTTGTCGTTGAATGGATCATTTTTAGACATGCTCGAGGATGCGGAGCCCTGCCAGCAATGCCACGTGCTCTGCATCAGCTGCCAGACCATGGCCAGAAAGAACTAGGTTTGTACATATATAGTAATTTATTGTAATACTGTTGCTGTTCCACTATGTCCATTTTTGTTTATTTCAGAAAAAAAATACTTAGTAAGTTTTAGGGTAAAACTTACTAAGACAATTGCTTCAATCAGCGATACATTGAAAAGAAATTATGTACTGGCTTTATATACAAATCAAGTTACTTTAGACCAAAAGTAAAGGTGTTTGTTTACCAATATTGTTAAACCAAAATATATTTTTTCTTTTTTCAGTACCATCTGAGGAAACACTTAATTTCTTGGAAAAGCTATTGAAGAAACACAGGCCGTCATCGATTATGACTGTAAGTTTTTATGTACTGTTTTACTCATCAATATCCAATTTAAACTTTTTTTACTACCAGGTGTATTACCTGTCTCTTATACACATCTAGATGTGTATAAGAGACAGTATATATATATAAAACAACTGTAAAAATTTAAATATGTAAATATATTGTTAAATAAATGTGTGTGTTAATATAGTATATTTGCTAAAACCTACCGTAACATAAATGTAAAAATTTAAATATGTAAATAATTTGTTGCAAGCTTGTATAACTGTAAATATATGAAAATGTTTGTTATACGTAAATAAATGAGTTTTTAAGGAAATAATTATAATTTGAGTTTCATTTGTCTAGTGTAGATTGTCAAAGTGGTGGTGACAGCTGAGTGAGAATAATGTAGTAGAACTTTCAATTTACATGTTTTTTTAGCTAATAAACCGTTGTTACAGAAAAGGCACCTTCATTACGTAAACTGAAGGTTCTACTATTTATTTAAGAATGCATTTACTGAATATGTTAAATCATCAATTGCAGTATTCAATACAAATATATAATTGCTGGTGGACCAATAACATGCAGATAGACTGAGGGAAGAATTATCTTTTAAAAATTAACCAAATTGCTGAAGATTTGTATTAGTTTCATATTAGCCAAATTGCTGTAGATTTTTTATTTTAGTCTAATAATAGCTAAATTGCAGTAAATAAATGATCTAATAATAGCCACATTGTTGATTTTTATTTTTATATGTCAAATTTCTGTAGATTTGTAATAGTCTGGTGATAACCAAATTACTCTAGATTTTTAATAGTCTGTAATAGCTAAATTACTATAATATTTAATAATATAATTGTCAGTGTATTTTTAATAGTCCAATAATAGCCAAATTGTTGTAGATTATTAATAGCCAAATTACTATAGATTGTTAATAGTCAAATAATAGCCAAATTCTGTAGATTTTTAATAGTTTAACTATAGCCAAATTGCTATAGATTTTTAATAGTTTATTAATAGCCAAATTCTGTATATTTTTAACAGTTTAATAATAGCCAAGTTTTGTAGATTTTTAATAGTGTAAAAATAGCCAAATTGCTATAGATTTTTAATACTTTAATAATAGCCAAATTGCTATAGATTTTTAATACTCTAATAATAGCCAGATTCTGTAGATTTTTGATAGTCTAACTATAGCCAAATTGCTATAGATTTTTAATAGTCTAATAATAGCCCAAATTTTGTAGGATGCTGATAGTCTAATAATAGCAAAATTCTATAGATATTTGACAGTCTAATAAAAGCTAAAATGCAGTAGATTTTGATAGCCCAATAAGAGTCAAATTCATGTAGATTTTGAATAGTTTTTTTGTAGGTTATACTATTTTTTAATAGTCTAGTCATAGCCAAGATGCTGTAGATTTTTTAGAGTCTAATAATAGCCAAGGTAACATAGATTTTCGATAGTCTAATAATAGCAACATTTTTTGTAGAATTTTCATAGTCTTATCTACTGGCCGATATGATTGTATAGCTGTAACCGAGACCTGGCTCAACGATCTCATCAGTGATAATGAAATTCCAAAAGCTGGATATGATTTCTATCGTAAAGATAGAGTTAATAAACGCGGTGGTGGTCTTCTCTACTTCGTGCGAAATTCTTTACTGTCTATGCGGCGCTTCGAACATGAACCTGATGATGAGATTATGGTTGTTGAACTCAGGCCAAACAAATGTGAAAAAATGGCTTTGGTCTTGTGTTATCGCTCACCCTCTGGTGTGACAAGGAATTTCGTAAATAACTTTGAATCAACGTTGGATACCCTACACAATATCTACCATCAAATACACATACTGGGTGACTTTAATCTACCGGCAATCAAGGGTTGCTCATTTACTAACTTGCCTAATATTTTTCAATCCGAAATAGACTTTTGTGACTGTATTAATAGGAATTTTCTCTCACAATTAAATTCTATACCTTCAAGAACAAATTGTGATAATATACTTGATCTAATCTTCACAACTGTTCCTGATAGGTATAGTAATATTTGTGAATCCGTTGAATCATATCATACTGATCATAAATTGATTGAATTTTCTTTGCGCACAAAAATTGAAAGACAAAAAAATGTATATAGATATGTCTTTAACTTTAAAAAAGCCAACTTTGATAGAATACGAGCTATCTTGCAGGTTTCCGACTTTGGTGGAGTTTACCAAGCCATCGATGTAAACTCAGCATTGTTAGTTTTTACTAAAACTCTAAATTCTGTCTTGGATATCTGTATCCCCAAAATTAAAGTTAAGGACTCATCAGCCCCTGCCTGGAACGATGCAGATGTTAGGCATCTCCAATAGAAAAAATTTACAGCATGGAAAAGGGCCAAAAAAAGTAATCTACCCCATAAATGGGGAGTATTTCGTAAGCTTCGTAATCGTCTTAAAAATCTCATTTCAGCTAAATATACTAAATACATCGATGGTCTTAGCTCATCCATTGGCGAAAATCCAAAGAGATTTTGGTCGTTTTTTCGAGCCAAAACAAAGTCTAAGTGCCTACCGAAAGTTTTATTTAGCAATAATTTATCAGCAAATGAGGCTAAAGGTAAAGCGAAACTATTTAATAAATACTTCTTCTCAAATTTCTCAAATATTAATTGTCATTGTGAACTTCTGGATATTCCAATATGGAAGGATATTTCTTTAGGCAACATACAAATTGATGAATCGGATGTGCTCAAAATTCTCCAATCATTAGATACATCCAAAGCCGTTGGACCTGATAACATGTCCCCTAGAGTCCTCAGGGAATGTGCTGTTGAAATCGCATCACCTTTATGTTATATTTTCAATTTATCGCTCAATACAGGTGTATTACCGAGCGACTGGCTCACAGCTAATGTTGTCCCCGTATATAAAAAAGGTGATAGGCAACAAATTGCAAATTACAGACCTATTTCGTTGATAAGTATTACCAGTAAAATTATGGAACGCGCTATTTTTAACCTTGTATTCCCCATTATCAAAAACAAACTACATCCTCTCCAACATGGTTTCATTAAGGGGCGTTCCACGGTCACCCAACTCCTCTCTGTGTTTCACAACATTAGTCTGATTCTGGACAAGGCTGGGCAAGTAGATATGATTTACCTCGACTTCGCGAAAGCGTTTGACAGTGTTTCCCATAAACTACTATTGCACAAATTACGCTCTTTTGGTTTCCACTCCAATTTTCTTGATTGGTTTAAAGTCTATTTATTAAACAGGAAGCAACGTGTAGTAATCGAAGGCGTCTGTTCTGATTGGCTTCCAGTAATTTCGGGTGTCTCACAGGGATCTATTATGGGTCCACTACTCTTTCTGTTATTTATTAATGACTTGCCAAGCTTTGCCCTGAATTCGAGCGTTGCATTATTCGCCGACGATGCTAAATGTTTCAAATCAATTGATACCGTTAATGATTGTTTCCAGCTCCAGTTGGACATTGACGCTCTTACTAGG
>NW_022747665.1:0-12667 GCF_011630105.1 Anneissia japonica | reverse complement strand
TTCCATTTTTCAAGAGGCACGTCTGTAATTTCTATAACAACAAATTTATCAACAATTTTGATCCCGCTGACACTTGCACGTGGGTCTCTTGTTGCCGCTGTGCGCTGTGCAGAAATTGCTGAGTGTGTGTCATGCCATTTGTGTGGGAATGAATTTCCCCCTGATTATTTGAAACGTTGAAGTCTTCTGTGCAATCATTTAATGTATTTTTAAATAATTTCTGAATTACAATGTATGCAATATCTTTGTTATTTAATTTTTTAATTATGGAGTAATTTTGTTTTGAAATTTTTAAATTGTATTCATCCTGTTTAACTTTTTTGTGTAATATTTTGATGTTCTGGTTTAAATTTATTTTAATTCGATTTTTGTAAAATTTTTTGTTATTACTCTTCTGAGTGTCTTTTTTTTTCCTATTCTTTTATTAGCCTTTGTAAATGAACATTTAAATTAACAAATAATTAATAAATTTTAATGTACATTATACAATTCTATCTCTTTGTAAATAAATTTAAAATTAATGATAATTAATAATTTAAGCTATATTTTGTACTGTATGTTTAAATTTGTATATTTACTATTTTACTATTTTAATGTTCTGTATTTTCGCCTGTTCTCTTGTTTATTTTGTGTGGTCCTGTAATCTGTTCAAGGGGGGGATGTAGATAGAGGTGCTTGACACCTGTTCATCCCCTCCTTTTCGCTGCTCTTTGTCTTGTTTTTGAATTGTTCTTTTATTTTTGCAGTGATGAAGTGTAATAAATAAATAAAAGCCAAATTCTGTAGATTTTTGATAGTCTAATGAAAACTAAATTGCTGTAGATTTTTGATAGCCCAAAAACAGTCAAATTCATGTAGATTTTAAATAGTTTTTTGTAGGTTATAGTATTTTTTAATAGTCTGGTCATAGCCAAGATGCTGTAGATTTCTAGTGTTTGATAATAGCCAAGGTGATGTAGATTTTCAATAGTCCAATAATAGCCAAATTGCTGTAGTCTAATGAAAACTAAATTGCTGTAGATTTTTATAGCCAAATAACAGTCAAATTC
This sequence comes from Anneissia japonica, assembly GCF_011630105.1. Lineage (NCBI taxonomy): Eukaryota > Metazoa > Echinodermata > Crinoidea > Comatulida > Comatulidae > Anneissia > Anneissia japonica. The sequence continues at coordinate 11,618 of NW_022747665.1, read as the reverse complement.
ATGTAGATTTTAAACAGTTTACTGGAGGTTATAGTATTTTTTTAATAGTGTAGTCATAGCCAAGATGCTATAGATTGTTAATATGTAAGATATAGTAAAATTGATGTAGGCTTTTAATAGATCAATGTAGATTATGGAAGATTTTTCTGACAATTGCTAATATATTTATGTGTTTCTGCAAGTAACCCACCAATTACAGATATATAGCTTATTTATAGGTGTTTATGTACTAACAAGCTTATGAAATAGTAATGTTTTCCATTCATTAATACTTGTAGCATAAAATGTATTTGAATGAGTAAATTTCAGACAGTTTACATGGGCGGATCCAGAGATTTCTGAGCTTACGTCAAATCAAATAAAATCAAATCAACATTTATTTCTTTCACAATATAACAATAAAAAATATATAATTTTTAACAAATATCTAAAATATTATAGGTATATACACTATTTTAGTAAATATAATTTAAATTGAAGAGGCATGTGCCCTGTAAGTAAAATTAATTGGAAACAAATTCCAATTAAAACTTGTGATGGGCTAGCACTACCTTAGCTGTGACTAGAAACCTAAGCTGTTTCTAGACATCAGTAAATTATTTCTTAGGAGTTTTATTAGGTGATCAATAATTTCTTTTTTCCTATTTATTTTACTATTCGAAAGAGGGGCCAGCTCGGTCCCCCTAAATCCACCCCACCCCACCCCCTGGTTTGGATTGAATAGTATATGAAATTGACAAATTAATTTAAAAGTCCATTGTGATACCTTTTAGTTTTAGTTGAAATTGGTATAAAATTGGTAGATTTAAAGAGGCAGTTTTTGATAGATAAGTGATAGTTGAATAGTATACTGTACTTTATTGTATAAAATTAGGTAGTTTGCTGATAGTTCAATAATAGATTTGCAATAAATATTAATAGGTGCGACCTATTAATGTGCTTGCGAAATATGCTAATGAGGCCAAAATCTACTAAGAACTATAAAAAATATGCCAAAAATCTACTTATTAGTAGGTGTTAAATAGCCAAAAGTGCTATATCTACGAAGGCTGATAGACTATAAAGCTAATAGTTATAGAGCTATATCTACTAAGACATTTTAATATGGGAGAAGCAGCGTTTAATGCTATTAAAGAAGCTATTTGCTCTAATGTAGTATTGGGTTATTTTGACATAAATAAAGAAACTATACTTACTGTTGATGCGAGTCCAGTAGGATTAGGTGCGATTTTACGACAAGGTGATACGTTAATTAGTTGCGCAAGCCGTGCTCTTTCAGACGCAGAAATGCGATATAGTCAGTTAGAAAGGAAGGCTTTAGCAATTTCATGGGGTTTGCATCACCATAGATTGTATCTTGATGGATCTCCTGAATTTATAGTTGCGACAGATCACAGGCCACTAGTTAAAATATTTTCTTCTAAAGAATTACATAAGATGTCCTGTCGTATTGAAAGATGGGTTGTAAAAGCTCAAAGATACAGGTTTAAGGTTGTTTATACTCCTGGGTCAAATAATCCAAGTGACTATATGTCAAGACATCCGATAGGTTCTATGCCATGTACTGGTGTAAAATCTGCTGAGCATATTTCATTTGTACAAGCACATTATAAACCAAAAGCTACTTCATTGGTAGATATTAAATCTGCTACCGAGAAGGATCCTACACTAATGTTTGTAGTACAATGCTTAAAGGTTGTTTATACTCCTGGGTCAAATAATCCAAGTGAATATATGTCAAGACATCTGATAGGTTCTATGCTGTGTACTGGTGTAAAATCTGCTGAGCATATTTCATTTGTACAAGCACATTATAAACCAAAAGCTACTTCATTGGTAGATATTAAATCTGCTACCGAGAAGGATCCTACACTAATGTTTGTAGTACAATGCTTAAAAACTAATGAATTGAGAAAAGCTCCTAAAGGTGTTGATAAAGAATTGTTAAAAATATTTAACAACATCAAAGACGAATTATGTTTTGCAAACGGTATTTTACTTAGAGGATCTAGAATTGTAATACCTACGTCATTCCAAATGCAAATAGTTACTAATGCGCATGAGGGTCACTTAGGTATCTCCAAAACAAAAGCTTTGATGAGGGAAAAGTTATGGTTTCCTGCGATGGATAAACTAGTTGAAAATGCAATTAATATGTAAATTCTTATATGTAAATTGTTCCATGTGCAAATGTTTGTTATTAAAAGGAGTGTTATGTAACAGAACAGTTCAGTACAGTATAGTCAGTTGTTGAGTATACTTCTTTGTGTGAACACATCTATTACACAACCTAATTTTTTTTTTTAAAGTGGATTTAAGATTCAATTGTATAATAAAAGTGCTTTGTACCTGCGAGGAAAAGGCACTATATAAATGACCATTATAATTTGTAATATTAAATACTCAAGAATTTTAAAAAAAATATCACAAGAAATTAATTTATTTAAATAACCTTTGATAAAATGTAATCAATTATTAAATACAAACAATACAGGAAATACTAATTTAGTAAAGTACTGTAGAGCTAAACAATTTAGCTCCTTAATCAATAAATAATTTTGCTTTGAGAAAATGTAAAAGAAATTTCTATGCTTTGATTGAATGAATTTGTTAAACGGCTGTTTTTCTGTTTTTTGATTTAAGCAATCAGATGTAGTTTCAAACTCATCATGTGCCCATCGATATGTTGATGTGTTGACAATTGTAGCTGCCACAAACTACATTGAATTGTGTACGGTCCATGCATGCACATAAAGTAGTTCCGGAGTGTTTGCCAGGGGTCATTCACAGTAGGTGGCAATAGGCCAAAGGATGGTTAGAAATCAGCAAAATTTTTTAAAGGGTGAAGTTACCTCATGTAGCTTGGGCCTTGTTTTGTTGATTTATGTAGTATATTGAGGGCAGCACTTATCACTACACGCTCTCGCCATGTGAGAGTAGCTGAACGTACACAGAACGTATGGACTGATTGTGTTGAATAAACGTGTTGACTGTATGTTGCGTGTAATATTCGTTCATTGTCTATACTCTAAACAAAAACATCCACCTTTCAAAATACAACAATTTACATTCTCTAACTTGTATCCATGCATGTTTTACAGTCAGGTTTTTATATTGTATACAGTTTTCTGTGTCCCACACCCTAGGCCTGCCTTTTATCATAAACAATTATTCTTATTATTAAATGATACTGATATCGATTTTATGAGTGTCATGAGCTTTGACTTATTTCTTGAGTTCTGATTGGTTACGCATTTTTTTCGCTTCGCAAAATTATTGTGTTGTTGTGATGTCAGCAAGCTGAATTCGCTAAAGCGAAAAATTCAAGAATTCGTCTAACAAAAATTTTTGGCAAATAGAAATGTGAATGCGCATGCGTAGGAATCGATGCTTTTGATTCGAACAATGTTTCAGCAGACTCAAAGAGTGTTTCGTGCCAATAGCGATAGTAAAAAGTTACACTTCTTTCAAGTTGGTTAATTCTAATAGTGCTGCGGCTTGGCCATTTGTACTTATGAGCGAGGTTGTTTGTGTCTGAATGAAAGTGATGCAAAATCAACAAAAAAGGCAATAAAATGTGCAGTTAACCTTTTATCAATTCTTCTTAGGCATTGTAATGTAGACCTAGGCCTCTATATAATATAAGCTAGGGTAGACTAGGCTACGCCTAGGCTAATCTAGGCTAGAGTACTGTACTGTAGTATTCGGAGAGTGTCACAGCTAGGCCTGCCCTAGCTTAGCCTAGGCATAGCTGGGTGGTCTTGTATAATTTTTTGGAAGTGGATATATATTTACGTCGCCGTAAACAAATCAGTAAATGATATATTTACGTAAATCAACAACAAGAACATTTGATTTGTTTTTTATATTTATTTTAGCTATGGTTTTTGAGAAAAAAATCATTGAAATAGTTGATAATATGTTCCTTTTTTAATGATATGTGGTTAAGCCCCTAGGTTTCCTCGTTCTTTCAATTTGATAAAGTTTTGTAACCTACGTTACCAGGATTACTCATCTAATAGAACATTATAAAGATGATTTGCAAACATATTTGTGAGGTCTCACCACAAAATGAGTCATGGTTAGAAATTCAAAAATTGAGTTTATATTATATTTGGGTAAGATATCACATTATAAGCTTTCATTTGGTCTATGAATGGCTTCACTACTAAATCCAAAGATGTGAGCATTTAAAGTTTAGGTGTATATAAGAACCACATTTTGAGAAAATCAGCCTCAAAGATAAACTAACCTGTACAAATAATATGACTAGCATTACAGACAATGTGCAGAGAACACTGTTTTGGCAAGAAAATTCACTTACAAAGTATACAATCATAAAATATAAGTATCAAGTTATTCAAAAACACTAAAATCAAAATTTTTCACAACGTAGTATTCCTTTCAACTAGGCCTGAGCTATTGCCTGAAATTTGCAATTTAACATTTCATTATAAATATCAACTATTTTGTTAACTAAATATAGTCGAGACACAGCCTATAATAAATGCTTACCAAATTGGTTCACTTTAATGATGGACATAGGACCAACATTCGAGAAAAACACAAAGTTGGTAAACACAAGGTTCTGGGTGTCAATTGCTCAATGCCAATTTTTCCTTAGAAGGTTCTAAACTTTCATGTGTCGTTGGCGGCGTAAATAAAGTCATTTATAATAGTTTTATGCCTTCTATATTTCATTAATATGGATTAATATTTCAAAATGTAATGTAGGTTACTGTAACGTAAATTACCTTTCTAATTAAAATTACTAATTAAACATGATTACTTAACACCAATGATGAAATTGATAACCTTTTACCAACTTACAAATCGGTAAATGTAAGCCCTGTGGTACACAGCATTTATTGAATGGCAGATTGCTAAAACGGTAGTTTTTATCTGGCGAAAGACGAATTTTGCATACTGGTATTTTATTTTCACTGGTATATTTTTATACTGGTTTCAAATCCTTTATGATTGGCAAGCTTATGTTATTTAAAAAGAAAAGAAAGAAGAAGCATTGTTAATTGATTTCGTCAGATTATATTTTTATAATTTTTTTTTTTTTTTCACACTGGTCAAGACACCTACGTACTGAATACGTTTAGCTCTAGCATGTTAATTAACATATTTAACCAAAAATAGTAAATCCTTAGTTTGTTTCCGTCTCAGTGCAATATGTACTATCACAAAAAAAGATAACAAGAGCATTAAAAATTAATAACATGTACCAAACAACTGATGGAAGTACAGAAACACACTTGGCGTCCATTTTTGTAGAGTAGTTTTCTATAACCTACTACCGATGGTGACCTGTAATGAAGTCTAACAAATAATATTGTGTATCAGTCAAATTAAAAATTCCGGAAAAACGCTATAAAGCCCTACTCCTTTGCACAAACCTTAAGTTGGAACTTGTCAATTTAAGGATAAACCTATTCATAAAAAACGCATGTTATTATGGAAACTTAATTCTGGCATTTCTGTATTTCTCTTTGGAGGGGTTTCTAAAAGAAAAGGAAAAGAAAGAAAAAAAAATTAACGACCAAAGATCAATCTCATCGGTCCTGTCGACCGGAATGCCGAAATGAAATGCAAAGTTACTGCCGAAGGGCAGCTTTCCCAATTAATTGTCTATGAATAAACATGTTGGATGTACCGTAATCAACCTACGGTCATGTCAAGAAAATACAATAAAGAGTAGGCCTAAAAACAAGGCCAAAACAGGTGGAATAAAAAAAAAAAAACACATGGTTGCCAGATATATTAGGTAGTAGGCTTATCGCTTTATCAAATAAGAAGTTTTAATATCAATTCTCACTGACAGGAAAACGATTGCGATTTTTTTTTTTGAAATCGACGTAATGTAAGCTAAAATCATCGTAGCAAATGCTTGACAAAAAACCAACGTGTTAAATATCTCTGCGATACGTTGATTGACCACAGATCGATGATGAACTCGTGTACGTTACGTTGCATAGAGAAAATAGAACTGTTCTATTTTCTCTACGTTACGTTGCAAACGTTTTCAAACACACTGATGCATAGATTTTCTTTAGGGCTATCCATAAATTATCAGTGGAGTATAATTGTGATTGATCCGGAATGCAATAATGGATCAGGCATGCTTTTGTTTTTTGTGTGTTTGTTTTTTTGGGGTTTTTTTTGGTGGGGACGCGGGAGTGGGTCGAGAATCAGGATTGCAATTAGATTTAATTAATCAATTTTATTATACAAAATACAAGAATAATTTATTGTTGAAAATAGCATGCAATTTTTTCAGTTGCATAAAAAATACTGTACAATATCGAAATATAAAATAAATAAAATGATATAAATAAATTAAATAAATAAGAAAATAATATATACTGGTAAAATAGCTACTGCTGGTAAATTTTCTGATATAATAAACAACTTTATTTAGGCCTATCTATTGTATTTCATTCTTAATTTTAACCCATATTAAAGAACCCAAATTTGAACAGATATAAAGATTTAAATATTTTCAAAATGTTCTACCAGTATTCTACATGGAGATAAGATTTTTTTTTTTTCTGTTGGTTCAAAACCTACTTTTGAATAAGTGAAATGAAAATAAACAAATTACAATAGGTCTAATTGATATTTTGAGAATTGAAACACTAAAATTGATAACGATTATGTTAGGAAATCAGGATTCGTAGGCCCTATATTGTACTAAAGGACTAGGCTATTGTTTTAAACTGCAAAATTGTCCTCGATTTTCGCGGGGTTCATTTGATTTTTGATGAGGAAACCAGACAGGAATTGAGGAATGTTAACATATCGCGATCGCAAGGAAAAATTCAACTTGACGAAACAGACATTCGACGCCGTTAGGACAGGATTTGCCATACGAGGTTGTAATATTCAACTGGTCGTTTTTGTTCAGCTTGACGTTTCGTAACAACGTAACAAACGTTAGAAATTCTGACTTTAATGTCGACAGGAAACCAGCCTTAAAAGCAGTTGGAATCATACAGCGACTGACAACGCAGCAGTGACGTATGTGCGTTCGACCCAGACAATGGTGGCTCCAAAAAAAACTATGCAGAAAGAAGGTTTTACAAGTCCACAGGTGGTCCTTAGAGGAGGCGACAGAGCCTCAATGCGTCTTGCAATACACGTTGTTGGCAGGGAATGAATGTTGTGGTAGATAAGATGTCTAAATCGACCGCAATCGAGCGAACATGGGCCGGCTCAGATTCGGCTTACGTTCAGATATAAAGTTAGGTCGACCCAGGTCCCGCATTTTTAGGTCACCTCAGGCTTAAAAAATGCCGACCTGGGCCGACGTAACTCTTAAGTGTGATTGGGTCATAGCAGGGGAGGATTTAGGGGGGGGCGGGGGGCGGACCGGCCACGGCCCCCATTTTTTTGGAGGTAAAAAAAAAGAAAAAAGGGAAAAAGAGAGAGAAAAAGAAAAAAAAAATAGACCAGAATGCCTCAAATGTTATGTTCGGGCGTCTAGAACACAAAATTTTGCGGGGGCATGCCCCAGACCCCCTACGACAGTGTTGTCTCAATCGGCCCAACTTTCGGGCCCCCCTCCCCTTTTGGACATTTCTGGATCCGCCCCTGCATAGAGATGTTTGGCGCAGCGGTTCTATTTTTTGTCGAGCGTCGGGCGGCGTTAGGTTAATGCGTGCCCAACAGTGGAAAATTTCCATCTCATTTCACTTATTACCATTAATTTTACTTCCTCGCGCCCTACTAAACATTTCGTGCCCCATCAGTTATCCGATGTCAAATATCATAGATTCGCCACTGCTACGATAAACCAGGGAGACGTAAACATCCAGGGAGATGTTTACATCTCCCTGGATAAATTAACTCAATCGTAATGTTTTGTTGTTTATCACATAACAATACTTAATTTATGTGTTTCAAATGTTAACTAACACTTTTTTAAACTAACAAATAATAAATTGCCCATTGTTCCTTTGAACAATGGGCACTATTGTTCATTTCAACAATGTTGAGTTACATGGTTATAAATGTTATATAACATTTGATATTTCATTTTGGACAGGTAATTCATGATATAAATTGAATATAACCATATTTTATACCACATATTTACTGTTTTTAAGTGTTTTGTGGGAATATCTTCAATCAACCATAATGTATTGTGTTTACTGAAGTAGGAAGAAAAACCTACATACTGTATTGTGGAGTTTATATGATGGTGGTATTAAAAATGTTGTTGGTTATCTTTAATACCATTGTAAGTGTCATTTAATTCTGCATTGAGTTACTTTTCACAAACTTTCTATAAATTTATTTTTTTATATTGAAATTCAATATGGTGTCCCATGTTACATCTTGATTTTTCCTTTGGTATTCATATTGTACCTTTTTTATACACCTTTTACAGAGTGATATGAATTTTTAGTTTTTTTTTATTTAAAACTACAATATTTAAAGTAGCTGAAAAGCACATAACAATAGCAATTGAAGCATTTTAAAAAATTGACTTCCATGTCACACTTTGTGGCCCAACTTCATGGAAAGACCCATATATATATATATATTAATATACATGTGTATGTATGTTGTGTGTATATATGTATGTGTGTCTTTTGGTGCGTGGGTGTTGTGGTGACACAATTCAGTGTATAACTTTCCTTTAAATAATTCTTCTAACTGATTATAGAGGCTCAACGAATGGTACACTATTGCGGTCCCCCCACAAGTACACCTGCCCTTTTCATTAATCAAGTCTTTACAGCAAGACTGGCAATAATAGTGCACCTTCGGTTCCTCGAACGAAGTACAAGCTTTCATTACTTTTTTTGCTTTGTACACCGACGTCTCAATTCTGCATTCTGGTGGAAGAATTGATGCCACCAATTTCAACAGGTCAGAATATGCATCATTAGTCAACGAATGCTTGGTTACAAACAAAAGTAATGATGTATACAGGCTAATATATGTATGGCCTGATCCATTAAATAATATTTGAAATAAATGTGTTGAACTTAAATCTTCTGAAGACAGATGACATATTATGCACAAAAGGCTGATCATTAACTGCGTCTTCACTGATACTGTTGTCACTTTCGCTTAGGCTGCTGCTAGATGTGTTACTGGTGGTGGACAATTTAGACCATTTTAGAATCCGTAATGCTTTGAAAACATTCTTTTCCGTTTAGTTGGAGTAATGAATTCTGATTCATTCTCTTCTTCATCAGTTGAAATGGAACTGGACATTGCTATATCTCTGGTATATGGTTCATGAAAAATATATACATTTTAAGTGAAACAATTGGCTCATTTTGTGTCGTTATCTTAGATGGGTTTATATATTTCATACTTTTTTTTTATTATTAAATTGTGTTGGAAACTATTCTACTAAAGCAATGTCCACACTATCACATTTTCATAGTAGGCCTATATAGGCCTTGGCATGTCACATGTTTTTGTCAAATGAAATTTCTGGACAGGGCTTAAAGTATTTTAGCCTAGGCCTAGGGCAGGGTCGATTTATCTTAATTTTAATTCAATATTATTTATTATGTTTTTTTAACATAACATTTCCAAAGCCAGTGAAGCAAAATTATGTTTAACATGTTATTATTTGAGGGCGCTGTGAGGAGAGCAACAGCGTTTTTGAATGTTCTCAAACTCATGATGTAATTTACAATACAAAGAAGTCGGTGTGTATGAGATTTTCTTCAAATAATAGAAAAATCAAAGATGAATTTATTATTACTTTACTTAATAAGAAGTTAAGCTTTGTACCATCAGTATCTTATCTTGGTCACATACTTTCTAGTGATATGCATGATGATTATGACATCAAGAGGCAATACAGGTCCTTATGTGTTAGGTCCAATATTACTTGTCGACGATTTAGTAATTGTTCTCTTGATACCAAATGTTGTATTTTTCGTTCTTATTGTACTAATTTATATGGCAAACATATACATTACAAACGCTTTGTATATATATATGAACATTATTTTGAGAAGGAATACAATTGTAGAAGTAAATTATTTTGCCGTTATAATTTATTTTTATATATAGGCAGTTTACTTCATACACACTTACTGTGTAACAATTATCTATCCGCTAATTTATTCATCTTCGTTTGGTTAACCGGTGGAATTATGGGAGAAAGGACGTTTAAATAAATTAAATATATTTCAATATACACATACTCATTTATAGACATCTTTAAAAGAATTCAATTGATAGTTTTTTTATATATGAAAAAAAATCTATCATCAGTGTTAATGTATATAAAACATACTTTTCTAAGTATGAATAGGTACCGGCAAGGAAGTGTAAACTATGCAGGTTTTTAGTGGAATTTCCGGAAACTGGAATGATATTCATCTTTTTTAATTGAGTCTATCTTGAAAACTATTGATCAAATATAAATTTTAAAAACACCTTTGTAAAGCTTATTTCATTATCTTTCATATGGTACTAAATATGTTCAAATCCATTCACAATAAACATATATAAAACGTACTAGAAGTATAGTCACTCAGTAGAGAATTGGGTTAGTGAGTACAGCAAACCTGGCGGCGCCGCGCACAGCCCATGAAAGTACCTATTGAAAACTATGACAGCAGAGGGAGGCCGTTAACAAAGGAGAATAGCCAATGGCAAAAATATTTTCTCCAATAATTGGGCTTCAACTAGGTACCAAATTTAAAGTATTTCTGCCCTATTTTGATATCTAAAAATCGCTAGGAAACTTTTTCAAAACTTCAGATTTAATTTTGAGCTATTTTTCGTGTGATGACCCCAATAAAAATACCCATCAAAATAAAGCTTAGGATGTAAGCTTTTCAAAGAAGAAGGAAGGAGAACGATTGATGGAACGGCGAACCGCCGCCGCCAGAAAATCGATGCTCACTTGTTTAACTCTCAAGCTGAAAAATAAGCCAACCAGACGACAAAACACTATGGTGGATGTCACAGTTGACGCGGACGATGATCCGTTTCAACCGTGGATACTTCGTGAAATCGATACGTATATTCTTAATTATTTTTGATTATTAAGTTAACTCTAATATATATATATATTTGAAGGGAACTGCCATTTTAAATATTACTTTAAAAATGCCGTTATCGGCGTCACTGGCTAAGAAACTGCGTTTCCACCGCCAATCCATTCTTCGCAGTGATATAGGTTAGGGCCTAGGGCCTAGTTTGGTCAGTGTTTTAGGCCTAGCTTAAAATTTAAATTTGTCGAGTTTTAAAATTTATATTGATGTTTTGGCTTGCTTCCATGGTTTAAAACTATTCTGGATATATTTTAAAGTAGTAATATTGAAAACTCAAGTGACGTTTACGATGCTAAATTAATAATACTAGGAATGATTTTCTCGTCACGGCGGCGACTGATGAAATTTGATAATGCTTCTTCCCTGGGTTCGCACGTTGATTTGAGGGCTTGGGCTTTAAACAGTTAAACATGCACAGACCTTCATGCAAAACAATTAAAATACACTATATTAACACTTTCAATAGTGCCGTATAATAAACATTTTTTAAAGTACTCTTTTGGGAGGCGGGAGGAAAATGTTGATAATTATGGACGACCCCTTAATCAAATGCATGTATCACAATTTTTACACTGT
>NW_022747664.1:48196-54312 GCF_011630105.1 Anneissia japonica | reverse complement strand
CGTTGTGCCAACGTAATTTTTCGACCTTCAACCAACGTCGGGTCAACGTCGCTTGCTAGCTGGGATCCCCCTGTCCTCCTTGATCATGGATATTTTGAAGGGCGTCCCCTTCCATTTGAGATGTTTTTGGAATTAGTAAACGGCTAGACGCTCTTGGATGACAAGCAGTTAAGCTTAAAATAGAAAGTGTACGTTTCACGAGAGTATACATGTATGACACACAAGACAAGTGACCATTTTTTTTTACAGTCACCGAAGAGGGGTGGCTAGCCACCCTTTTCATCCCCTCTAGATCCGCCATTGGATTATCTCTTCTAAAGGATGTACACATGACGAGATCCAGGATCTCGTCATCTAATCCGACATCTCTTCTAAATGATGTAGACATGACGAGATCAAGGATCTCGTCATCTGATCATCTCTTCTAAAAGATGTACACATTACGCGATCCAGGATCTCGTCATCTGATCATCTCTTCTAAAAGATGTACACATTACGCGATCCAGGATCTCGTCATCTGATCATCTCTTCTAAAGCATGTACACATGACGAGATGCAGGATCGTCATCTGATCATCTCCTCTAAAGGATGTACACATGACGAGATCCAGGATTGTTATCTAATCATGGAGGAATTAGTTAAACTACCGGTAATTCCTCCATGATCTAATCATCTATTCTAAAGGATGTACACATGACGAAGATCCAGGATCTCGTCATCTAATCCGACATCTCTTCTAAAGGATGTAGACATGACGAGATCAAAGATCTCGTCATCTGATCATCTCTTCTAAAAGATTTAGACATGACGAGATCCGCCATCTCGTCATGTGATCATCTCTTCTGAAGGATGTAGACATGACGAGATCCAGGATCTCGTCATTTAATCTTCTTTTCTACAGGATGTTGGTATGACGAGATAATTATCTACGCTTCCGTATGTATTTAGTTCTTGAACTGCAGTTCAATTAAAAATTTACTGCAGCGAGTTCTCTGGCCTCTGATTGGTCAAAATATGCATGGAGGGCGCTAAACTCTCAGTATTAACTGAATCCCGCTACAGTAAATTATTTTCTGCTTTGTGATTGGATGGAATTTGTTGCCCAGAAACTTGCTGCAGAAAGTTTAATATACCACCCAAACGCTTTTTACTACGATTTATTTGATTTGTCGATGAATTAGATAGTATACCACCATGCATGAAGAGTATTTTAACGTATACGTAGCACACTTGCATTTTACACCGATTCAAGATTCAATATCCCATTTAAATTTCATACACAAGCATTGTGTCCCCCCCCTCACCCCATCAGCAAGAACACGATGGTCAGGCGTAGGTCTATATATATTATTGTTACTACTGGTGAGATAATTGTTTAATTTTCAGCCAATTAGAAGGCATATATATTTATATATGTATGTACATATATATGTATATATGTTCATATACTGTATATATGTATATATATGTATATATTTGTATATATATGTATATAATATGTCCTGCATTTTACAGACAAATAATACCATAAATTATACACTGCACGGATCGGATCTGCGTGTCAATAAAAAACAACCTATATTTCACTCACATTTTCGATAATTTGAATTCAAATCCTATAAATTTTCGTGAATATATAACCTTTATACAAAAATTTACACAGCGTTTTTTTTAGTATTTATTTTAATTAACTATAGGACATTAAATGCATAAAAAAGACAACAAAAGGCAACAGTTACTGTAGATAAACATACTAAATGGACTAAGTGAGTCGAATGGCCGAGCGGTTAGCAGGGGCGCCGCAAGCTATAGCCATAATATCGGCGCTGGTTTTGGTGGTAGAACAAGTCTTCTCGGATAAGGACTATAAACCGTAGGTATGGAAGGCAACCACCGCCAAAAATAGAATTTTAGACAATAAACGTGCTTTCTCAAACAAACAACGTACATTTACAAATAAACAATGTATTTTTAAAAATAAACAACATACTTTTACAAACAAAGAACGTTCTTTTTAAAACAAACAACGTATATTGCCAAACGATGTATTTTCTCAAACGAAGAACGTACATTGTGTTACTAAGAACGTTCCATGCCAAACAAACAATGTACATTGCCAAACGAACAATGTAGTAAAATGCCAAATGAACAACGAAATCACCGGGGTATTTTTAATTTCGCGCATCACACGCTGAACTTGTCGACAAGATAACGCCCTCACCATCAGTTATCAAGTTCTTGAGGATATTTCCTGTACGATTAAAATCGTAACGGTAGGCCTACTGGGTTTGGTCTACAGGAGCTCGTGTTTCGAACAGGTCATTCCATTCACAGAAAAAGCCTTTAATGGTGAAAGCGTACCTGTCATTAGCCATAGTAGCCTAGGTCAATACATAACACCGGCTGTATACAATTTATTATGAGATTGAAAATGTTAAACTTATTATTGTAGTATTGATACCATGTACACGTTCTAGTTATTGTTATTTATTCATTAACGTTATTATATTAATATTTAAATTTAATGTGTTATTTAAGTATGAATTATTATGTCCATGTTAAATTAATCTTTCTATTAAAATTGTTTATTTAAATAATATAGTTCTCCGGTTTGCTTGCTTGCTTGCTTGCTTGCTTAATTGTTTTAGTTAGATACTCCCATTACTTGAGCACCTGTGAGTAATGAATAGCCGGGCCCCTGTGCCTTAAATTGCCTGTAAACTAAAACAAATGTTCTAGAAGTACGTATAAATGTCATTTGTAATGGTCGTTAGTGTTTTATGGTCAGTGCTTTTTTTGGGGGAGGGGGAGGGGTAACATTTATGCCCATAACCTGTGAATTAAAAATCTCATAAATGTTATTTTGGTAGCAATGTGTAGCATATATGTTTCTTAATCATATGCAGTTTAAATAAAATTAATCCGACAATTATTAACGTCACTAGAGGTCAAAAGGTCATCGACCTTTTTCTAAAATGAAATTTTTTTCATAAAATATCAATAAACTTCAGTGTCATATGTCTAATTTTGGATGTATTTGATACAAATTGTGTTTTTCTTGTAGTTATTAGCATATGGAATACAAAAATTGAGGTTAACAAGAAAAAAATTAAAATGCATTATGTACTATTGTCATTGTTTATGATCCGAGAAATTTGTAATCAACAACAGTTTTTGGGGTAGGGGGTAACATTTATGCTCATAACTCTTGATTTAGTCAATGGATTTGTATGATGTTGGTATCAACATTATTTTTAGCCTATAGATTGATCAGTCATTCAAATTGAAACAAATTTGAAACAGGCAGAAATTGACGTAGCTAGAGGTCAAAAGGTCATTGACTTCCACAGAAAAGTTGTAAATATATTCCCAATTCACTCACAAACGTTTACAAATCTAAAAATACATCGAATCAAATATATCGGTAGCAAAGCGTTTGGGTGGTATATTAAACTTTCTGCAACAAGTTTCTGGGAAATTCCAACCAATCACAAAGCAGAAAATAATTTACTGCAGTGAGATTCAGTTACAGCTGCGAGTTTGGCGCCCTCCATGCATATTTTGACCAATCAGAGGCCAGAACTCACTGCCGTAAATTTCTAATTGAACTGCACAGTTCAAGAACCGAACACTGAGCGATAGCGCACTCCATAACCGTCCATTTAGTTATTTCATGGGGGTATTATTGAGATGGAGATCGCTCGGCAACAGATCCCTTTGTTCCCCGCCTTTGGATCGCGCGCGGGCGTATTGTCCTATAATTCACATTTTTTCGTTAGCAACAACTTGGCAACGACATGCATTTATACGCTTCCAGCAGAGCAGTTGTGCAATAAAGCGTTTGATTTTTAACCCATTAAATATCTTTATAACGAACAATGTTCCCCTGATTAGATTTTTTCGGACTTTTAGTATGTTAGTATTTGTATATATTTCAGGAACGGATTCCGTAAAATATTTGTGTTAAAATTACTTCTGTGTTCAATTCTGTCTAAAGATTGATTGGTTGGACTATAAAGCTAAGTCAGTGTAAAACTGAAAAATACTCAGATTTTGGATTGATTTTTCGAATAGTTAACCCTCGTTAACCCTAAAATGACTTAGTTTATTATATAATCCTCAATCATTTATTAATTAATATCTGTTAAAATTAAATATTAAATATCTTTATAACGAACAATGTTCCCCTGATTAGATTTTTTCGGACTTTTAGTATGTTAGTATTTGTATATATTTCAGGAACGGATTCCGTAAAATATTTATGTTAAAATTACTTCTGTGTTCAATTCTGTCTAAAGATTGATTGGTTGGACTATAAAGCTAAGTCAGTGTAAAACTGAAAAATACTCAGATTTTGGATTGATTTTTCGAATAGTTAACCCTCGTTAACCCTAAAATGACTTAGTTTATTATATAATCCTCAATCATTTATTAATTAATATCTGTTAAAATTAGAATTAGTGAATTTTGGTCAATTTATGAAAATTGAAGTTGAAATATACTATACTTTTAAAAGTCATGTAAATGTTCCATTAAATTCGAAACTTTTTTTGGTGGAAAATATTAATATGTTTGATATTTTATGAGAGATAAATATGTATCAGCTGCAAAATGGAAACGATTGCGCAGCCATAGATTGATTTATGTAGTGCGCATCGAGAAAAGAAGGTGCTCTCCATTTTGCCATGTTCAATTTTTTGGTAAACTTTGATCTTGGCCCATTTGCATAGCGCTGCGTGCGCGTAGCTTTTTCGAGTGATCTTCACAATAATACCTCCATGGTTATTTGAGGCACCAGTATCTGGAAGGGCATAGATGAATTATTCCCTCAGTTTGCGTTTAGAGATCACCTGAATATGTCCTCATTGTATGACTGACATGCTAAAATGCCTTTCAATTGCACATATTTTACTTTTAGACCGGTCGTATATGAGGTGTAGTTGTGCTTTGTGTTCATCTGCTTAATTTGTACTTATAATTTGTACCTTTAAAAAGCCTAACAAAACGTAAATCAGGCTGAATTAGAAAACTGTATTTTCTGGTATCTCGTATTAGTTGCGCAGAATAAGGATTATTGCGCCCTCATAAATCGTACTGTAGGTCTTGCCTGTGTTTGGTACTGGTATTCAGTATTTATATTGCGCCTTTCCCTTGCGGTTAAGAAGCGCAAGCCAAGCCTCAATAATTCAGGAGAACAATGGTAGGCATAAAATCAGTCATTATTATTATTAGTCAGTGTTATTGCTTTTAATGCTAGCGTCAGGTGGTGACAAAGACTCACTCTTTACTCCGGGATAGTTTCAGAAGCAACAGGTTTGTAATGGTTAAATCATGGATGAACATGACACTTTCTTGTTTGGGAATTATAGTACATGTTCATAAACCTGGTGAGTTTAGGCACAGCCTAGGCTGGCAACACAGGTCCTCAGTCACTCAAAAGGGACGTTGTTCACGACTGTGTACTACTGATAGGTCAAGGAGGTATGCAAATTTTATACCTCCTTGTAGTATAGGCCCAGCAGTGCAACACATTACAATTTGTTTTGTTTTTTGAACCTATTTAATTTCAGTGCGTAGAGTTCTTATCACACCATCTTAATTTCTCCGCCACACAGTGTAGCTCACACAACCACATTGGACCGTACCACTTTACTTAGAGGGGAATGTTGGGCACCTAATCACAAATAATAAATGAAATAATATTGTAACATTTTTATAATGTCATAAATTCATTTTGGTCAGTCACTATATCTGATATATATATTTTATGGTACTGTATAATCAATAAGAACACTGTTTAAAAAAAGTCAAGGAGACAATCTTAGCCAAGACGCTCTATACTATAGTTAGAATTTAGCAAGCCTAGGCCGCCTTTGCCTACATGTATAATGGTCGAGTCCATCGAACCGGCTAAATCACGCTGCGGGTTTCGAAAAATAACTGAACGTTTTTAAACTGCTCGTAACAAAAAAGTAAACACTTAATTCTCTATGTTTACATATTACAAATCAGCAAAGATTTCTCTTACTTTTGATACAAAAATGGTAAACTTTATGCAAGTATTAGCTGAGAAATCGCTGTTTTTCTGTCAACTTTACACCAGCACGAGCGAATGC